>NW_019174424.1:5291738-5340039 GCF_002260705.1 Seriola dumerili | reverse complement strand
TGTGTGTGTGTGTGTGTGTGTGTGTGTGTGTGTGTGTGTGTGTGTGTCTGCGTGTGCGTGCAGTATGTCCATGAGTGCATAGTGATGTGTACAAGCCAGAGTCTGTTTGAGTTTTTGTGTTTATATGAGTGTGTTCACATGTCCAGATGGGTGGGTGTGTGTGTGTGTGTGTGTGTGTGTGTGTGTGTGTGTGTGTGTGTGTGTGTGTGTGTGTGTGTGTGTGTGTATATATGTGTGTGTGTGAGAGAGAGAGCGCATTTGTGTGAGCATGTGCATGTGTGTGCCACTCATATCAGGACACCGGTGCCAGCTGACTGGTGGAATCTGTTCTCATCTCCCCTGTATTTAAGCCTTTGCTCTCAGATCAGTCGTGTGGAAAGGCCCCTGGTCCTTTAGTGCACACGCAGACATTTTTATCTGTCTTCCCCTCCTCTCCCTGGCTTTTTTCTTCTGTGCCTTTTCCCCTAGCTATTATTTAAGGATGGGGGGACCGGCTGTTTTTACACATCTTCCCAACAAAGAGCTTTAGTCTCTTGCCTGTCATTGGATGCTGGAAGAATGTCTGAATGGGGACTGATCTCAATGCAGTATTTTGCTTTCTATAATGCAGGGGTGGGTAGTTATTTTTCATGGCGGACCACATGAAGAATTCACCATGGCTTTGCGAGCCAGATGCTTTTTTATGACTGAAGCTGCTGACAGTTATTTTGGGTCTAAGTGTTGCTCAACTCTAGATTTAAAATTCTGAGTGAAGATCTAAAAAATACTTGACCTGAAACCACATCCAATATTGAATTTTTGCACATAGAGAGAGAAAGAGTAGACTTTCAGTCCCTCAATACTATAATATTAAAATGATAATTTCAAAACTGCGACCTACTCACTAATTCATAAGAATTGATTCTCTGACAGGCTTGTAGCAATAATATTTCGAAAGGAGGCAATAAAGCAGCAATGCCGCTAACCTTGCTATGTGCACTTGGCTTCTTGTTGTTGTATAATTTGCTGAACAGCATATTGTATTTCTTTAATATATGTTTTGTAAACCCCTAGCTCTACACTTTTTCAGTTATCAGACAAGTCTGGAAAACTGAGCATACTTGTGTGCTGGAGTTGTGCATGGCATTAGCTGATCAGAATCACGTGACAAGAATAATGAATTACATTGAAACAGTTTTATAGCCTTCCAGACACACTTTCTTCTCCTATGTGCTACACCTGCTGCTGTTAAAGATGTGCTGAATTTTTATTTTTCATTAACCCTCAATTACTGTATATTTCATATCTTTGTGACATGTGTTTGGCATGACGTGTGTCAGCTTCTGTAGTATCGTCAAAAGCAGAGTTGTTTCACCGGATAAAACAGTAAAACAGTTTGTTCCTATCAAAGCCGCAGTTTTCTTTAATACAAATATTAGTTGCAGAGTCGCAGGCAGACAGATGACAAACAGACGCTGGACTTAAATGTATACATTCGAAAAAATATAAAGACAAGTTTTGTGTTTTATAGACCAAGGCCATCAGAACCGACTGGTTGTGTATGTGTTTATAGAGACAACTAAACGCTCTCATTTTGTCTGAAAATGACCTTTGAATATGTTATATTACTATGTTTTCCTCTGCCAAAAGAGATGAAATCCGCAGGCTTCTCTGACACTAATTGCTAATCCAGCAGCTGTGAATATTGCTGCATATCATCAGGATTTTGCAATAAAGAACTGCTGTAAAGCCTTTTTTTCCCCCTGTTTCTCTATCTTTGCCTCTCGTGTGTGTGTTTTCAAGCTTTCATTGCCTCCCCGTCTTTTTTAGCAGCAGTCCATGCCTCGCACTTCTCTCACTCCTAACACTCGACTCTGATTTTCATCCAATCTTTCTGCTTCCTCTCCTCTAACACCTCAGCTATTACTCCCTCTCTCTGTGTTGTGATGTCTTCCCCCCCTTTCTGGCGGCCTTCTATCTCTCTGTTGGCCCATCTCATGGCCCCTCTATCACTTCCATTTTCCTGCTCTTTGTTTTGTTTTTTCTTCCATCTTCTTCCTTTTCCCCCTTACCCCACTTTCAACCTCCCTCCCGGAGCATCACTGCCCCCCTCTGTTTTCCTTTCCTTACCCTGTGCCTGCTATCTATTAACAGTGCACATCTCTTGTCGTTGTCATTCCCTTCCTTTCGCTCCTTTTGCCTCGTTCTGTCTTTCTCTTGTTTGCTACCTCCCTCGTTCAATCCCTGGTGCCAGGGGTTGCTGTGCTCTTCAAAGCTCTTGGCTGAGAGCAGTAGATCACAGAGAGGACTGTGTGAGTGAAAGGTTAATGGATGGCCTTTGAACATATATTGGGAGTCGGGGGCGGGCGGGTGTAGGTGGGATAGGTCGGGGCGGAGTGGCGGTGTGTTCTTTCAAACCTCCCTTTGAAGATGACGCACGCCGCTCTCATGTGTCTGCGTGCATACAAGGGCTGTGCGTTTTTGTTTATTCATTCGTTCACAGTGTTGGTGTGTTTGTGCGTGCGTGCGTGCGTGCGTGTGTGTTTGTGTGCCCATTTTGTTTGTGTTTGCTCGTAGTTTTGTGCGTCAGAGTATGTTAGTTTGTGTACATTGATTTGTGTACTGCAAACAAGCTCCTACATAAAGGATTGGGGACTGTGTTCCTGTTTGTGCAGTCGTGTGATAGCTGCCTCTTTTCTCCCAGGGCCTTGCTGCGTAACTTTGAGGCTCTGTAGCCGTGAAGGACTCTGTGTGTGTATGTGTGCGCGTGCATGCGTTTGTGCATGTGTGTGTTGGTTCGAGAGCATGTGCAAAAGTGCTGTTGTGTACGTGTCAAAGCATGTCATGGTGCTAGAAAATATGTGCATTTGCTTCTCGTGTGTTTTGTGGACTGCAGATTGATAATTACCAGCAGCAGCTTACGGCTGGCAGCCAAGGGCAGAGAGAGTGGAGCTGGGGGAGTGAGAGAGAGAGCAATGTAGGGAGAGAGACGGAGAAGTGGAGAGGATGGTAAAATGGTGAGAGAGGGTGTACAGGAGGAGAAAGGGATGGGAAGGGAATGGGGGAAAACCGGAGGTGAGGGGTCAGGACGAGAGGGAGGAATGAAGACATGGAGAGAATGAGGGGAGGATGACGAGGACGGGTGGGGAGGGTAAATGAGAGAGTTTCCGGGTGGATGAAATTGGATGAGGGATCAAGGGATGGTGCTGAGGTGAAAACGAAAAAAACCACAAAGAGGAGGAAACACACAGCATATGTTCATTGCACTGCAGGTGAAGGGGATGGCATGTACGGATAAGAGGGATTCAGTCGCATTTTACACCCACATTCCTTTTTCGTCTATAGATATAAAACATGAAGGTACAGAAATGCTGCACACTCCATCTACCTACATATACTTACAAACACATCGATCAGCTCATAAACATGCACAGAAAAAACACACACAGACATACACTGCCCACACGTTCAAGCCTTTGGCTTAGCGTATAAGGAGGTTAATTAAGTGTCTAATGCAGCGGCAGGGCTGGGCTTTGACACTCATCTCTCCTAACAGGTCTCTGGATGCGACTTGCAACTCTTCCAAATGCACACACACATCTTTCTGACAGCAGGCCTTGCATGGTACTCACTCAGTCTCCCCCTCTCTCCTCCACACTTTATCTCTCACTCTCGCTCCTTTTTCTTATCACGTTTTTCTTCTCTTCAGTCTCTCGCCATCTTTCTCACTTTCCTTTCTCTGCGTCTCTCTCTCTCTCTCTCTGTTCCATTCTCCCCTCATCCCTGTGGCTGTTTTTCCTGCAGCACCTGCAGATTTACTCCACCACAGTGTTTATATGAATCTAGGTCTGACTCACTCTCTCTGCCTGCCTCTTGTGATATGTGCTGGAAACAGAGAACAGAATAGAGTTGTGTTGGTGCTGTAGCACAGCTCCCCTCCCTGGGGAGACGGAGGATATTTTGCACCGGGTGAATCTCCTACTTTTTAGGCAGACCAATTTTTATTTTGGGAGCTACGCAGCTACACTGCCCCCACCCCACCCCCCAACTGAGGCACTTTTATTGCATAATTAGGCGCCAGGGCCAGCAATGAAGTGGTTTGACAGTATGAGCACGTCTGGTCTCGCCTCCCTCCTCAAGTTTGTGTGTGTGTGTGTGTGTGTGTGTGTGTGTTGCTCAGTGTCTCTGTGGCTTTTTAGCCGCCTGTCTTAATCGCTCTGCTATGCCTGCTAGTCCCCCCCCCCCCCCCCACAGCAAAGTTTGTCAACACACACTGAGAGTTCTCTCAAGGTTGAGGATGAATGAGGGTTAGGGCTTGTGTATGTCTGCCTGCGAGGATGTTGGTGTGTGTATGTGCATCATTGCAGTATGTGTTGCATGAGGGTGCGTGTATCCCATTTCCAGCAGGGGCACGTTTAATTCTCTTATGAATGATGTAATGTTATGGGGCTGTGCTGTAATTCAGTTCAGTTAGAGGACTTGGCTGCTGAGGAGAGAGGCTGTCTGCGGTGAGCAGATCAGAACAATAGGAGGTCCTCTCCCACAAATCTGCCTGCCTTGCTCCTTTTATGTCGGTGACCTTGTGCTTCCACAAAGAACGGTCGTCATGTTCATCTTCTGCCAGCATCTAGTTTGATGGTTTCTATCTTTTTCTATTTTTACCCCGTCTCATTCGCTGTGCCATTCCATTCCTCCCTCCCTGTGTGTTAGCTTGACTTAGCTCGGTTGCAGTGGATGTGTGTCATTTTGGTGCTGCTTTGTGCTCTGACCTTATAGCACGACTGGTGACTCCCCGTACAGTCGCTCCTCATCTCATCTCCTCTGTCTCCTCCGCTTGACAGGCGGAGGAGTCATAGGAGATGAGATAGCCTCCTAGCTTTGAGGCCAGCATTACCCTCTCTCATTCATATACACACACACACACACACACACACACACACACACACACACACACACTGTCCCACAAGCTCACGCTGCCCCCATCCCCTCATGTTAGGCCTTTAGGTTTGTCTCAGGATGTCACTTTGTCACAACTCCTCAGCTTGAAGGCTGCCTGGATGTGACAGTTCTGGCCACATCGCCTCAGCTTGTCTGTGTTGACAAGCCATGCTCCAGCGAGTCATTACGCTAACTCGCAGCGCTAAGTGACTCGCTAAGATACAGCACTAAGCTGATAAAGTACTGGAGAAATTGGTAGGGATGATTCTCTGCTAGAGAGGGGTTCCCGTCACTGAGACCTCTCAGTTCTGTCCAGTGACTGTAAAATTACTTGTTCTTCTTCGCCAGCTTTACTAAGGAACTAACCTGAAACTCATGAGGGAGTTAGCTTTTTTGGCCAGAGCTGAATAAGAGGGCATATGTAGATGTATGCGGTATACCTTAAATATTCCACTGCTATCTCTGGGCAAAAAGAAGATACTCACCTATTAGCCTTTATGCCACTTAAAGTGCATTTTAAGGATGATAATATAACAAGAATCTCACCTCATCAGCAGCACGCCCAGTCTCTCAACTACCAACACTCCTTGCACTGGTACTATGCTTCAGTGCTATGCTAATGAGTAGCATTAGGAGATGACTGCTGGAACAGACAGAGGGGCTAAGAAGGGCTGATCACATTTCAGCCCCCAAAAGACAGTCAGCCAGCCAGCTAACAAGTCAGCCTTAGGGCTACAAAGCTCCACAAGTATAATCTCTCCTATTGTGACTCAATTGCAAAGTTGCTATCACAGTCTCTAGCCACCTGCAAGGCCAAACCTTCTCATTCAGTTATTTCTGAGAAAACACACTATAGAGGATCTGTGATAACACAGTCCAAGGTCAAATTGTCTAAGACATTTACATCAAAGTGTTTTTATGTTTGAAAGCAGCCTGCTGATGATGGAAAGTTGTTTCAATGAAGAGAAATCTGTCTATTCATTCGGTGAACTTTTCTTTTCTAATGTAGTTTCGGACTCGATATAAAAAAAATTTTAAAAAAGATTTTCTTTCAGCTTTTCTCGATTTTTGGTTGCAGGTCATGTCCCCTCATCTCCAAATAATGTTGGATCTTCGCAAAAAATTTTTTGTGTGTGTATGTATGCATGAGAGTGAGAATAGATGTAGAGACTCGTAATGGTAGAGAAAGAAGGAGTGTACGCAAAGACTAGCTTGGCGACTGCAAAATTATGTTCTTGTCTGAGGGTCCAAGCATCTATCCACCCGCAGGCTTTAATTACTATGTGAGGATAATGAGTCAAATCCAATCAGTTCTCTCTCTTGCTCTTAATTTGTACGAAGCTTCTATTATGAAGCCAACCGCTTCAGCCCCTCACACCAGCTGCCCTGGAGTGACACCAGGCCCCTCTCTGTTGTGTGTGTGTGTGTGTGTGTGTGTGTGTGTGTGTGTGTGTGTGTGTGTGTGTGTGTGTGTGTGTGTGTGTGTGCGTGTGTGTGTGTGCGCACATGTCTTTCTATTGTATGGTGGACAAATTTTGGTTTGAAACCATCATTGTGAGGTTAGGGTTAGACATGTATTTGTATTATTATTGTAGGTAAAGGGAATGCAAGGGAATGCATTGTGGCAGCGAGTGTCCTCACAACTGAGGTAAGACAAGGGTGTGTGTGTGTGTGTGTGTGTGTGTGTGTGTGTGTTTGTGAGATTGCTGTTTCTTGCACACCGCCACGTCCATGCAAATAGGCTCATATAATTATTGAATTGGCTTACTGTATATCATTATCAGTCTGTGTGACAATTGGTAACCATTTCTTGCGGATGACAGATATTAACAACACAGTTTTATATACCAAGGGAGATGAGTCACAGTCTCACAGTGAGGGATTAGATCCACCTATACATATGGCTGCTGCTGAGAAAGACACTTTGTCATCCAGCTATTATGAGTCTGACAGGCACGACTAAATGGCCGTGTGTGTGTGTGTTGGCTGAAAAGACCCTGAAACCTTAATGGATTCCTGCAGAGTGAAGGACAATCGTAGCCCATGGCCAGTCCAAGCTTATCCTCTGCTCATCTCATCTCAGCTCAGAGCTAGCCACAGCTCCAGCTAGGCCTCAGGCCATCTGGCTGACACACAAGCACGTACACACACACCCACACACACACACACACACTCTCACACTCACTCTCTCTCGCACACACATAGACACTGAATCCCTGAAGTTAAGTTCCACACTTTGTTTGTGAATACACCGTTAAAAAATGTCAGCGTAAATCATTATGTAAGGCACGTCCCGCTGTATTTACACAGTGAACTCCACCTTAAACCCGGAACTTGTCAAACAGTGGGTGCGTAGGTGTGAAATATGTTGGTGTGAAATACGATACAATATGGCAGAAGAAGAGATTTGTAATGGTGCCAGAAATAGGCTAGTTATCATGGTTGCTGCCACCGTTGAGGTGTACCAGCTCAATAATGGCTGTGCTCAATTATGGCTAAATATATACCGTAACAGCTGGGCCAGAAAAGGAAATACCTGGAAAAGAAAATGGATTTGGGTTCATACATCACATTCAGTGTAAAATTGGAGTGGTGATGTATTTATTTATTTATTTTTCACTAAGTTTACATTATTGACATTCAATACACTCATTAGATTTTTCCTCCAGAGCACTTGATAAGACTTTGACTAAATAAATGATTATATACCAAACATGACAGTGGTGGTAACAAGCTGAAATTATCTACACAAACATAAGCTGATCAGCATAAGCACCAGCTATGAAATGGCCCATTATTGATCAAAACAGTGCAGAAATTATCTGTATATTTATTCTCTGCTGTTGAAACAGCCTAGTCCTGATTTAACCAACAGCCAAGAAATTAAATCAACAGCTTCTTGGGCTGTTTTGCCCAAAAACTGAGCTCTTCATTTGACGCTATTTGCGTTAGTGCTCAGCGGCGTGGCAGCAGATGGCCCTGAATAGCCAGAAATGTTTACCACAGAAAGTGTGTTAGGTATGTAAAATATGTTTAAAGTGTGATCTGCCCCCTCTGTTAGGGGCTAATGTTCCTGTTGTGTTGGTCCACAGTGTAAGTGGAATGAGTGTGATCACTCCTGGTGGGCCCCTTCAGTTTCACTCTCCTCTTGGCTCACTGTGTGGTTCTAATCACTGGCCAGCTGTACGCTGCTGTGTACTTACACCACAGGGTAGTTAAGAGAACAGGCCACACACTGACACTATGTATTGTAATCCCACTGTGACACCAGGACTCTGTGTGTATGCATGCATGTAAGAATGCGTGTGCTTGACTGTGAACGTGCACACTCATCTGCCCCGTTTGTCTGCGTATGTGCTAATTTGCTTGTGTGGATTTTTGCATTTGTGTGGGGACTTGTTTGTCTGGCCTCGCCTGCTGTTTGCATCTCTGTGTGCTTTAATTAGTATGCGCTTTTGCATCTAGGCCTTTGTGATTTGGCACAGGCACTGCATGCTGGCGAGGCATAAAAGATTTGAAGTCTGTCTGTGCTAGTCATTCAGCCTTAATGGCGTTAGTTACACAACTGAACTCAAGTCCTCGCTGTATAAATGGGTGGCATTTAGAAATATGAGCAAGTCCAATGGCAGTGAATCATTTAGCGCATCGCTGCGGAGCATGTCTGGGATGACTGACATTGACATTGACCCAGATGGGCACTCCTCCTGAATGGGCAGTGGCTGAAACCTAAGCAGTGCAAGCTCAGAGTCAGGAAGGGAAAACAACTCTGCTCTGTGGGTTTCAGCACTAACAGTGGTAGGGGAGAGGGGCTGACTCAGTGCCCTCATCTGCTGCTGAGACCGTCTGGTGGGGGGTGGGGGGTGGGGTACTGTGTAGTGAGAGCCTCAGTTTATCAAGAAAGATCTTCTAGATTCCATCCTGCTTGACTTGAGCTAGTATTCTCCTGTTCAGATTTGACAGTATGCCCACTATTAGCCTAATATATGCTATGTCCTCCCTCCTGACATTGCAGAGGAGAACTCAGTCAAAGCCCTCTGTTCCTTCAGGGCGTTGGTCAGGTCCACACCTGCCAATCTCTGGCTGCAGTCAAATAGTCTTTTTTGCGTTGGTAGGTTCATAACTGAATGAAATGACTCAGAAGTATCTAAATGGCAGCCATGATAAGACCTGGTCAAAAAGTAAAGGTTCTTCAGTGCTTCCTTTCCTATCTCCTTTAGCATAGGAAACACTGGACCATCCTTTACTGAAGGAGAGGAGATAATGCTGCCCCGCAGTTCTTTGCGACAGCAACATTTAAAGCGATGTACCATTGTAGTGTCACCACAGTGGAGTTACGTAAATGTAGAAACAACAGAGCATCTGTTTTATGCTTGTGATACGATCCAAAACTTGTGGAAATCCTTCCATGCTTGGTTGAACTCCAAATCCATAAATATAGATTTCTTCTCACTCAAATCTGTCCAGTTATGGACAAACTTTCTCTACTTGTATTTCCCTGTCATGTTGTAATCATTATTAGTTTTTGTTTACAACAATATCTATTGTATTGTAGCCTCCTATGAGTGATGGTTAAATCTACCCTTTGTATAAACTGAAAACATCCTTTCCTTTCCAATTCTGTATTGGACAGGAAACCATACTTGAATTGTAGGCCTACAGCATTGACGTTGTCACTGTATTTATCTTCAATGTGTTATAATGGTAAAAGGACTTGCACTTATATAGCGCTTTTCTAGTCTTGCTTACCACTCAAAGCGCTTTACAATACTCACACATTCGTACACTGATGGAACAGCCATCAGGAGCAAAGTGGTTCAGTATCTTGCACAAGGATATTGCGACATGTGGCCTGGAGGAGCCGGGGAACGAACCCCCGACCTTCTAATTCGCAGATGACCCGCTCTACTTCCTGAGTCACAGCCACTCTCTAAATAAAGATGGTTAAAAGAAATAACCTAGCATGATGTAAGTGCAGTCAGATTTTCCTAAATCCTCAGGAATCCTCCTTCACGTCTTTCCTTGACCTCATGAAATTTTCCATCGAGGTCAAGGAAAAGTGGTTAGGAAAGATTTTTTAGACTTTTCGACCACTGCCTCTGACACAGCTCCAACACTTGACATTACTTTCCCCAAAGAAGTTTTGTCAGTTCAGGACCATGGACAGCAGCTCTCTCAGTCACTGGCAGGAGCCTCAGTACAAAGAAACACTGGTTGTTCTTCAACTCCACACATGACTTCACTGCCACATCACTCACTCTCTATACTTCTATTCTGCCTGAGCCCCTGCCTCCACCTGGACTGTAAAGGAAGTCGGCAGCCATTTTGTTATTTTTGTGTGTGTGTGTGACACTGACTGTAGAGGCAGTCGGGAATGTATGCAGTTATAGAGAGAGCTGGAGAGACGGTGAGCGTCTCTCTCTCTCAGTGCCTCTTTGCAGCCCTCTTTCATGCCTCTCAGCCTGGTGCAGCGATTAACCCCGAGTACCCTGCTGTTCCTACTGATGCTTTTCCACATACAGCCCCATCGCTGACCACTGCAGCACACTGACATGCCTCTCAGATGGCTGATTAACAGCAGTGGGTGTGTAGATGCTGTACATACCAGAGGTGAAGGTGCACACAGACATTAAATCTCTTCTTTTTTTTCTTTTTTTTATGCTTGTTCTACTATTGCTTTCTCCTATTCAGAATGAATCCCAAGGGGCTGCTCTGGCACTTTGTTGAGGTAGAATAAACGAAAGGATGCTCTGAAGGACACGCAGTTCTTCTCTGGTGTGGGGATGACTATGATGAGCTGCTGCCTGGCTGTGTGTAGGAGTTTGTTAATGTTTGGAACTCTCACAGTTTGTTTCACAAGTGGTGCAATATCTCATTGGAGAAGCTGGTATTGCTGCAAATGCTTCATGCCAATATGTGATCTGTGATGTTCCAACAGGCTGTGTATCAACTGTTCTGAAATACTACTACTCAGTGAAGGCCAGTCGATAGTTGCTAATTTGTGTTTTACATGAGGACAATAGGAACCGCTTTCCATCCGCCTGCGCTTGTCAAATAGCACACATCATATTTACAATGTGGTCGAATAATAAAGTGCCTCCTAAAAGTGTTAAGGTTCATTGAATTATCAATAACTTTGCCTCTCTCCTTCTTTCCGCTCCAGCCCTGAGCCGGTCAATGATGCCCTTCGGCCTGATGCGTCGAGAGCTGGCGTGCGAAGGCTACCCGATCGAGCTGCGCTGCCCTGGAAGTGATGTCATCATGATCGAGACGGCCAACTACGGCCGCACTGACGACAAGATCTGTGACGCAGACCCCTTCCAGATGGAGAACGTGCAGTGCTACCTGCCAGACGCCTTCAAGATAATGTCACAGAGGTACTTATTGATCTGTTTGGATCTTGTGTATGTGTTTGTGCAGAGCCAGAGCTTGTTATTGGTCCGAGGAAACAGGATACTATTTCACAACATGGTTTGTCCAGAATTTCCTGCCTGTTGATAGGTGTTGGTGTCTTGGGGTGTTGATGTCTTGTGTGGAGTACTGAAATCAGCATGCTTGCTCTGTGCAGAGCACCACTACACATCTTGGTGTATGGTGGTGTATATGTTTGGCTGCGCGTACATGCACGAGTGTTTGTTTGTGTGTGTGTGTGTGTGTGTGTGTGTGTGTGTGTTTGTGTGTGTGTGCGTCTATGAGTATGCACATGTTTTGGACTGTTGCAAGAGAATTTGTAGGGCTTCCTACAGCTGCTCTCTGTGTTTGTGCTCAGCATCTGCTTCCTCTGAGCTCAGATCAATGGAAGCCCTCTCTCAGCTATCCATCACACATGTAATGGAGGCACAGGGTGCTAGCTTGGGGAGAAAGCAAGGAGGGAAGGGGGGGGAGGTTGAAGAAGAGAATTGAGGGGTTAAAGGAAGGAGGGAGACTGTTAGAAATGATGAGATGATAGAGTGAGTGCAGCAGAGATTTGAGATATGAAGGGAGGGAGAGGCAGCAAGGGGGAGAGATGCTAAAAGCTGGATCGAGAAGGATTATGTGACGAGAATAAGTGAGTATGTGTGTGCGGATGTGTATCTTTTCTTCTGTGTGTGTGTGTGTGTGTGTATGTGTGTGTGTTTCTCGGGTGAGCAAACGTGAGAAGGCATGCAGCGATGTGGTTTAGATCTAGGTATTATGTGCATATGAATGTTTTCCCTGTGTGCGTGTGGTGTAGAGTATTTGCCATAGCCCCCCTCGTCCTTCCCTGTTCTCTCACCTCTAATTGCTCCCACTCACAATCCCCCAGGAGAGGAGGCTCTTACGTCACTCGCCCTCTCTCTGCCTCTTCCCTCCCCGCTTCCTTCTCTCTATCCTTCATCCCCCTTCCTGTCCCCCCATCCCTCCCTCTCTGTTTCCCACCTCCCCTCGGGTGCAGCTGTCACATGATCTAGTCTAGTGTGAAATTACTCCCTTCCCTACCGTTTTCTCCGTCTTTCAGAGCCTGAAGATGTTTTTTTTTTTTGTTGTTTTTTTGTTACCCACTCCTCTTTGTCTTTCTTACAATGGCACTTGTTATTTTTTTATCACTTACTTCCTCCCTTCTCTCTCTCTTTTCTCCCTTCCTCCCCCAATCTGTCTCCTCTCGCAGGTGTAATAACCGCACTCAGTGTGTGGTGGTAGCGGGGTCGGACGTGTTCCCAGACCCCTGCCCAGGGACCTACAAGTATTTGGAGATCCAGTACGAGTGTGTCCCTTACAGTGAGTACTGAGACCCTGTCACCCCCTCGCACCTCCCCACCCCCCTCACCCCATTCACCGAACCCTCCCATCCCTCCCTTTACCCCCCACCTGAACCTCTTGCCCCCTCTTCAACCCCCCCGAAAAAAAAAAAAAAAAAAACCCACGACAAATGATATTCATACACTCACCCGTGCACACTTGCTCTCTCTTGGCTTCTTTGAACACGAGCAAAACAAAACAAGACAGACAGTCATCTTCACCCGCTCTCTGTCTCTCTCTCTTCTTTCTCTCTCGTACACTTACACTGCACAGAGACACACACACGCACACACTCACACCGAGCGCTAAACCTTTTTTCTTCATCGACAGAGCGACGCACCAGTAGCTGAGAGGGATTTTCACATGGGGGAAGATGCTCCACGAACACATGGTCCGATAAGCACTTCACACACACCCACTGCAAACGCGGGGTCAGCCCTTATTGGTGATCACAGCAGTGTAACGCACACCGCCCCACTCTCGCACACTGATTGACCCATGGGGCATGCCACTGCCTTTATCTGGTGCCAAACACCTTTGCTGTCCCTCTGATTTCCAATAAAAATTAAAATTGGGCGCAGTGAGACTGGAAGGCAGGGGGCGTTGTGTGTATGCCGCACCTCACAATAGGGATGTTAACAAAAACAGCAAAGGGCTTATTTTAGACCACATGACCTGGAGCGCCACACATTTTAATGTCCCCATGGTAACGGCTGACTTCCTCGCGGTCCTGCTCAGAGCTGCGTGGAGGTGTGACATACACACACGCGCGTGCACACACAAACAAACACACGAGTCTACCTCACACTCGCAAAAAGAGGGGACTCACAGTTGCTCTCTCTCTTTCCCCTGACTCTTCCTCCAGCAAGAAAGCATGCACACACAAACAAGTGCACACTCACACAGCCGAAGGAGCAGACACAGCAAGGATTATATGGTGTTGTGTTGATCCTCGCTCATGTGAAAATCTCCGCTCAGTCTCCCCTCCTCCCTCTCATGTATTATTACTCTCAGCATTGATCCCCTCACTGTGCAGGAGCACTTGGTTGGAGGGGAGGCGCAGTGGTGCTCCCCTCCACCGGGCAGAGGCAGAACTGGGTTGCAGGAAGGGGTGGAGGGAGGTATGAGGGTGTTGGGTTTGTCTGGGTGGGTGGGGTGGAGGGGAAACTGGGGGCCATGGGTCTTCTTGGGGTGCAGGTGGGGTATGGGGTGATTCTCTCTGCTTTGTCCTCAGGTGCAGATGTTGTGGCAAGCCACGGGAACCACGCCAAGCCGCTAACCTTGCTCACCTCTTCTCCCTCTCCCTCTTCCTCTTCATGTCTTCTCTCGGAGGTCTCTCACTCATCCTCCCTTTGCTTATTATCTATCACAGTCAGTGTCACCTCTCTTAACTCCTCTTCTCTTGTATCCTGCTTCTCTTTTACTTCCCATCTGCACTCCAAGGTCTTTAATCTCCATCCACTGCCCTATTTCTTTCATTCTTCTTCTATTTTTACTCTGTCCATCAATCTGCCACGTCTTATCATTCTGTTGCGTCTCTTCCACTGTCTCTGTTGTTTTTTCCTTTTACAGGTGGAACGAATATTCAAACCATTCAACCATTCAGCTCTGATGGGGGAGGCTCAGAGAAACTCAGGGACTTCAAAGCACCTCTTTCAGTCTTTGCCCTTCCTCTGCTCAGTGGTTTTGTGCCCTCGGTTTACCTTTAGAGAGACTTTGTTGAGTCAGGTTGCAGCTACAGTCACAGATAAGAAGAAGTTGGCTGGGTGTCTTGCCTTTAGGGATTATTCTCTGGTGTGAAGCTTTTCTTCACAGCCTTCCAAGTGGCAACAAGTATTCTTCTCGAGTCTCCTCTTCCCTCTCCTCACCTGGCTTTCAGTCGATGTTAGCTGGGGTCCGATTGTTAGTCCTCTGCTAGTCCTGTGCTGCAGTTTGGTGTCCTGTATTGTATTGTCCGTAGGGGGGGTCATAGGTAGTGTAGCTTGGTTGTACCTGCCGCCTTCTCCTCAAGCATTCTAACCTTGTCTTTTTCCCTCTGACTGCACAAGGGAGCTTGTTCTCTCTCCGCGAGGCAATCAAAGGGATGATTAAATAGCTGCTGACTTGCATTTTTCCTCCCCGTGTTTGGAAAAAAACTTTGTTGATTGCGTCTGAAGTATGGCGCGGCTTAGAAAATTGGAAGCTGATCCCTCTATGATGAAAAGTCCCGCCTGTCTGAGGTGACAAAGAAGAGCCAATTACCCCTGTCCTCTGCCACACTCCTCCGCTGGAGAAACACAACCGCCGCTGTTCTCATCCCACACACACTCTCTCTCGCGCTCGCACGCACGCACACTGAAATAGAAACAAGTGTGCGCGTGCGCGACACACGCACACAACCCGCTCACCGCGGCTGCTCTACGTGTTTGTGCTCAGCTGACAAACTAAATATGACCTGACACATTCAGACTCAGAGCTGGAACTGTTCATCCCAAAACCTAGTCACCGTCGCACCGCACGCCACTCAACTCGGCCACTTTTAATTACCAGGAGAGCGGCTGCGTCGCTCTCTTCAGTTCTGCCTCAGCAGAGATTTGTCAAGATTAATTGAATTTGCTGCTGCTAATCGCTCTGGTAATGCCCCATCGTTCACGTCTGGCTGGGAACACTGGGCACTCTGGCATCATCCAAGGCTGATGCATGTTTTCCGCCCGTTGTCTTGACAAAAAGGTGAACAATAGAGAGATGATATGTAAAGGTTGTGTGTCACAGCAGCTGAGATGCTGTGACAGCAATGTTGATGGGTGTGTGTGATGTGACGGGGTCCTCTATGTGCGTGTCACACAGGCGCCATGTTACCAGTCACCTGAAACGGCGAGGTGACAGCCGGAGCTGAGCTGACACGCACACACACACACGCACACACAAACACACCTCTGTTGGCTGAACTCAGACAAGGGTCCGGAATATGAGTGTTTGTGTGTGTTGCTGCGCGTGGGATCGCCTTGGCAAAATACAACATCCGCTTACAAGTCAAATCATATCTCATCGAGCCAAAAAGCCCTGCGAGGCCTCCCCGCCACATAGCATTGTTTTTGCCAGCCGGAACAGAGCAAGACAAAACGGCTCAACTGAACTCTCATTTCACACTGTCACAGCCTGCTGTAGCCTGCTGGATTCCATTAAGACATCACAGATCCATGCACACAGCTGCAGCGTGTACTTACTGCAGTGGAAACCCTACACTGCTGTTTTAACACAGATGTACGCCGAGAACTCTACCTGCCCCCCACCCACCACCCACCACCCCCTCCTCCTCCTCCTCCTCCTCCTCCTCCTCCAGGACACTGTGCTACGTCATTATTGATTCCTAATGCTCTCACTGGGGTCATCCATGCTAGCTATGCCAGAGCCATTACACCTAGTGTTGTGCCTCTGCTATTTCATCAGCTGTGATTTATCTTGTTAATATGCACAGTACAGGTAGCTGAAGAACCGGCTTTAAAAGCGCCTATTCACGCTGTACAGTACAGGATCTGCAGAGCATCTTAGGTAACTCCATATTCTCCACTTTTACGCTCATATTTTGTGGCTCTGCCACTGTTTCACTTTATAAAATTGATTCTTCCCCCACAAATGTATTCAGTAGTGCCTATTCATTACAAGACATCGCTTTTTGGACACAAAGCCCCTGGAAATGATAGTTGACTTGTCTGGAAGAGTTTGTCAGTAGAAGGAATAATGGCATTGTAATATGACAAGTTTTCAGGGGAGGAGAGGAAACACTTTGATGTAGCTGAAAATGAAATTCTATTAATATGTATAGGGGCACCATTAGACGTGGAGCTCATAAATGTTTGGTGAATGAGAAGCAGGAGGCTTCTCTCACGCCGCAGAATGGGATGACACTACTGTGAAAAATGTAAAGCGAGAGAAAGAGAAAGCAGAGAGGGGAGAGGACGGAAGAAGCTGGAGAGGACACACTATCTCTCAGCAGTGTGAAAGAGACGGAGGAGGCTAAGTTGTCCCGCAGTACTTCAACAATGTGTGTGTGTGTATTTGAGGGTGTGTGTTTCTAGCTGTACTCATTAGTGTGGGAGTAATTGATAGGGTTGTAGAGAGCGCTGAGCAGAGTGATTAAGGGGAGAGAGGCCAGTGGCTTATTTCTCAAAAGGGCCCTGAAAGAGAAATGCTGAATGAATCACACAAACAACCAAGGTGGCCTTAAACTAACCTCCTGCTCTCTGTGAGGACAGTTTGATGAGTTTCTGTCTCTATTCTCTGCGTCTGTGCGTGTGTGTGTGTGTGTGTGTGTGTGTGTGTGTGTGTGTGTGTGTGTGTGTGCTTGTGTGTGTGTGTGTGTGTGTGTGTGCGCGTGTGCTTGTGTGTGTGTGTGTGTTGTTGTGTCTGTGAGCTTAGTGTCTATTTTTCAGGACAACCAAGAGCAGAAGAAATGGAGTGAACAGACTGAGGTCTTCCACTTCCCCTATTCTTCTTCTTCTTTTTCTTCTCCCTTTCTGCAGCATTGAAGAACTTTCCTTTCTCTCCTTCTCTCTCTCTCTTTCTCTACATACCACTGCTGTTCATCTCACATGATCTTCCTCCTGTTTAGGCAAACATACTCATCGGCCCATTTAGAACAATTCATTTAGCATACCATGTAACCTCAGACTTGCATGAAGCGGAGAGGAAGTTCTGCTGTCAGTAGCTTCCTCTGGGGGGAAAAAAAAAACTCCATGTCTTCAAGCTCTGCTGAATTCTGGTGTTCCCATGCACCCCCTGCAGTTGTTTCAGTGAGGATGAAAGCCCTGGATGCTCTCTGGCCAGTCTCCCCCTCCCCTAACCTTGGAGCTAATGATTGCACTCGCAGTTGGTGGCGGGGATGTAATGCTTTCTTGCCCCCTGCCCTAGCTTCACAGGACTCACTTTCATAACTTTGCCATGTTTACCCCTCTAGGCTGAAAATGACTGCCATTCCCCAGGTCTTCATGGAGGTTGTTTGTCCAGTTTGATCTTGGCATAAGATGATAAATGATCAGTGTGGCTGCTGATGCCGATGCTGCCTCTGCTGTACCGCTGCCAAGATGCAAGGCCATCCCCCACAAAGATCAGGCTACTGCTGCTAACGCTCCCTTTTCACTCGTTACATCTCTCTCTCTCTCTCTCTCTCTCTCACCTTTTTTCCTTCATTATGGGCAACCCTACGAGGTGTCGTGACAATTTCACAGGGCTCCCCGGGCGACATCAGACTTCCCTCAACACACACACACACACACACACACACACACACACACACACACACACACACACACACGACAATCACGCTCACGGCAGGGGTCCACCAGCCGAGTGCCTTTTGACACGTCTTGTCCCGAGAGAAGTGACGATCCACTCACACGCCACTTGTGCCTCAGCAAACACAGAGCGAAAGGCGTGTGCCAGTGCCTGTAATGTGAGAGGAGGAGCGGCAGATCCTTTTCTCACTCCTCCGCGAGTCTCCAGCTGCTCATGGACCTCCCCGGGCGCAGCAGCACAAGCAGGTTCCAAACAGCGCCACGGGATGCCGAGGGAGCCACGCCTTACCTGCTCATGTCAGCTGAGTCCTGGGTGTGACTCAACACACCAACCTATTGATTTGTGTGTGATGAGCTCGCTGTAGACATTTCTCTCATCTCTCTTTCGTGTCTACCCCCCCACCCCCACCACCTCCCAACCCCCCGACAGTGTCTCTTGGTTTCTCTCTGTGTTTCTGAGACGTTCCAGTCTGTCAAACCCTCCCTTTCCCCTGTTGTTTGTTCTCTTTTTCTTTGATGAGCTAGCATCGGCCAGGCAAGCCGGCAGCTCCCCATTGATTGGACGGTCGATGGGTTGAGTGTTTTTGCTTGCTTCTGTAGCGAGCATCCTGACTCTGTAAATTGAGCAAAGCCAAAAGCACCGCTCTCCTTAGATGAAGGGGGCCGCAACACAAGACACAACACAGACTGCACTTGGAGAAAGAAGGTTGCAATGATCCCTCCAAAGACAACTAGCCACAGATAGAGACATCGCCACCACCCACTTTCCACCTTTCCACCTACCATCCCCCATCTCCTTCTCTGCCTTTCCTACTCCGTCTCTTTCCACAGCTGAAGAGGACCACAAGCACAAAGATGTTCTTCCTCAGTTTCTCTCTCCAACAGGTTTCCGGGGGCGGCACTGTGGGCACAAGGGAAAGCGGGAGGGATGTGGCAGTAAGAGGGGTGGAGGTGGGGGCCGAGAGTGTGTGGTTGGGGTTGGATTGTGTTGTTGGGGGATTATTGATAAAGCTGAAATGAAATGGAAATGGATTTAAACCCAGGTCAGGCCATTTTCCCCTCCTCATTTTCCATTTGAGCCATCCTTTCTCTGAGTAGCCAACCATAACACAGACAGATAACTTGCTTTAAAAAAAAAGAGAGAGAGAGAAAGGACAGCGTTTTATTTAATCTCAATTTTCTCTTTTTTCCTGCACCTGTTTTTCTTTCATTCTCTTTACTTTCCCTCTCTCTCTTCCTTACTGTCTTTCTCTTTTATCTTTCTATCTCCTTCTTTCTCCTTTTTCCGATGCTTGAATAGAAGTGGATCAAAAAGGTAAAGACCACAATGAACATAACAACCACAGCTCGCCCCTTCCTCCTCCCTACTCCTCCTCCTCCTCCTCCCTTGTCTCTCCCTTCCTCCCCCCATATCCCCTCCTAACCCAGCACCTTGTGTAGTGGTCATGTTTGATGTTGATATCCCTCCCTTTTCTTTCTCGATCTCTAATCGCCTCCTCTGCCCTTCTCTTTCTATCTCTCTTTGACTTATAACCAAAACTCTAAAATCCTTCTAGATTTCCTCCTTGGTTCTGATGACACCAGCCTGACCTGCACGCACGCACACACGCACACATGCACACAAACACACCAGCACAGACACACAAAACGGCATCATGGGAGGTCAGTCCAGTATCTATGAGAGATAAACGAGAGATTAACTTCATTCCTTTCCTGTACGAAGTAGCACATCTCAGCCTAGACTTACAGACAGCATACATTTCTATCATCTCATGGATGGCAAATCTCTCCTCTTTGTTCCATCCATTTCAAAAACCACCTCCTTCTTCACGCCGTTGCCTCACACACACCTGATAATGCACTTTTCTCATTTGCATTTCCTAAGTATTGTTCCGCTCATTTCGCTCTTGCGATTTATTTATCCCTCCAGATCTAAGAAAGATTTTCCTCCTCTCTCTCTTTGCATCACTCAGCTGCTCCTTTTTCTCCATACTGTATCTCTTCCACTTTTTTTTTTTTTAGTTTCTCAGGACCGATTCAAAGTTTCTCGTTGCTGTAAACTCAAAGCAAAAAGAAAAAGAAAACACCACATTAAGACAGTAAATGGCCAAAGTTGCTCTCAGATCATTTTTACAATATCCCATTTTCAGGTGCTTCAGTGTCCTTCTCTCATTCTGTCTCTCTTCCCATTTCAATGGGTCACACTTCCATTTAACTCCTTCTCTCTCACTGTCCCCTTACTTATCTCTGCTTATTTTTCTCTGTTGTGCTTCTCATCCTTCCCCTTCTCTTGTTCTCTTTCTTTCGCCTTTCTCTGGTTGGTTTATCTCTCAGATCACATCTGGCCATCACAACCAGCTGCAGGCTCTTTTTGAGCATCTCTTACACTCTCACTCTTTTTCCTCCTCTCCTCTCCCTCTCCCCTTCTCTTTCTACAGTTTGTCACCGCCACCTCTGTGTTTTCTTTGTTGCACATGCACTGTGAACTGTCCCCCCTTCTACCCGTGTCCACATCAGTCAATCCCTCCTGGTTCCTTATGTGTTCAGCTCCGAAGGGGAAGGAGAGGGGAGGGGGCTGGGGGGGAGGGAGGTGTATCCTCTCCAGCTGCTTGTAAAGGCCTCTCTCATGCAGCAGGGCCCCCGCCACGAGCACTCCTAAAGAGCCCCAATCAGCATTGCCAGGCACCTCAATCACTAGCGTCTTAAAGAGCAGAGATAGACCTGACCCATATCCAAGGTCAGACTGAGAGTATAGTGGCCATCAGTGCCAGCTTCCCAATGAGCCAATACCCCCCCCCCCCCCTCTCTCTCTCAGGTCCTCACCCTCCTCAACTCTCCCTGAACCTCCTCCCCTACTCACATCTGTCTCAACCTCAGCCATTTCCCTGTCTGGCCCCATGGCTGGATCCATATGTTGGAGGAATTAACTCTTATAGAGGTTGCCATTAACTGGTTTATGGACCTCTTTGTCTGGTGTCGTGTCCATGGCTTTTCATTAACATGGATCATTGTCTCACATTTTTCTCCCACCGCAAGCAGCCATTTTAGCTCACTTTCCCCGCTTGTGGTGGAATAGGAAGCTACAAAACCCTCCTCCTCCTCCTCCTCCTCCTCCTCCTCCTCCTCCTCCTCCTCCTGCTTGCACCTCACCCAACTGGTTATATTTATTTACTACTCTTCCTCCCACTAACACTAAAAACGAATACCCCTTTCCTCTGTCTGCACTCCTGCCCTTACCCACCGTACTCCATCCCTTCACTGCTGTTAAACACACTTCCTTTCTCTGTTTATGGCTGATTTAACATTCCAGACTTGTGTTTTGCCCATGTCTGTCGAATTAATCCTCACTGATTGATCAGCTGATTGACAGATTGGGATTGGGATGACGTGCATCGCGCGATGATGATGTCACACGCAGGAGATCCTGTTCAATGACTGTCCAACACTGTGTCAGCCTACCTACTGTCAGGCTATTTTAAGACTATGTCGGCATCAGCCACCTCTCCTTCTTCCAATCACTGTCTCTGTCCCTTTTCTCACCCTTTTCGCTGACAGTCTAGGGGAGCATAATACCCACATCATTACAGTATTTCCTTTATCACTGCTGACACAACCAAACAAGTGGCCACCATATTTTTTTTTTCTCACCTCCAGTTTGTTTGCTTCTAAAGGAAAAGGTGCAAGAGAAGGAAGCAGTGTTAGACGACTGTGCACAGTCCTGGTATTTCCATGGAGACCGTCGTGCAAGGACAAAACCGTTGCTTACACGAACAGTTCTCTACCTGTGATTTGGAAAATTGAGAGGGAATGAGGAAGAAACCACTGCATCGTGTGACAGGAAAACACAAAGAATGGCTGCGAGTGGAGCAAGAGAGGGAGAGCAGCCGGTCGCTATAGAGACGATGAGTCAGGCAACATCACCTCATTAGGAATGACCCACCACACACAAGCACAGTCATGTGACCGAGGCATTGCAGACACCGTATTCAGTAGCACAGGGAGATAGGGAGAAATGTGGGGGATTGACTGTACATGCAGAAGTCATTGCATTGTTAAAAGCCAAAGAACAGAGAGGTGAGTGAGTGAAGCAGGTGGTCATGAATATAAAACACGGCGGCTGGTTTCAGGACCATTATGGAGAGACAGCACCTCAGGGAGGCCCGATTCAGAGCAGGAGGGAGGAGGCAGGGAAATGTAGGGTGGTGGCAGGCTAGGCTAATGCTACAGCCGTGCAGGCTCGCTGTTACCCCACCACTCGAGCCTCAGTCAGCCAGTATAGGGTATGCCCCTCTGTCGTCTACTGTATCTGCAGCCTGTAGCCTCTGCAACCATGTCCCGACCAACTTTCCTGTCACTCAGTGTCAGCTTCACTCCAAGGCAGATAAGACTTTCCTTTCAATGGACGGTATCTCTTGCTGTTGCCAGCTTTTTGGTCTCAGTGAAGGGTATTCTCTGGGGTGAATGTTTGGGTTGATAAAGGTGCCGGTTTGACACCTGCCTCTTCCATTGTCTGGACAGTGTGTTCATGTGTGCATTGTCTGAGAGTTTGTGTGAGTCCTTAGGGTGTATGTCTGTGTGTATATGTCTGTGCACGGCTGTTTGTACTGTTTTGTGTTTTTACTCCCATGACTTGACCCCCTTGTAGTTTAAAAGGAAGCGGAAACACAATGGGAGCCCCTCCCTTCTCCTTCCTTATTTCTCTCTTCTTCTCTCTGTCACTATATGTCACTCCTCAGCAGATTAACTCACTCCTAATTCTCATTTCACAGGAAATAACCTATTTACTCTGTCTTACTCCGCTCCTCTCTCTCTCCTTGTTTGCACACACAGAACACGCTCACATCCTTCTTCACGCTTTCTTCTCTCTGTCTGCTTCTCTGTCTCTCTCCTCTGAACTGCACACATGCACGCCCACACTCACACACTCACAAACAAACACACACACACACACACACACTCCCATACACACACACACATACACGAAACACACACACACATACGCATACACGAAACACACACACAGAGCATACCATCAGGAGACTCACTGCACACTCATGCGCACACACTAACCCTTAAAGCCCATTAGCTGTCCAGCATGGATGTGGGGTACCATGCCATGCTCCATTCTGCCCCCTGCTGCCTGCATGCTGCACCTGCCAGTAACAGGTGTGGGATTCAATTAAAGCAGCATGCTCTCAGCAGTCAGTCCTGTGAGCAGGCCATGACTGTGGACTGGGCAAAGCCTTGAGCCAGCAGAGCCCTCAGATCCCTGTAGCTAAGAACCAAACCAAAAAACACAAACACCATGAGGACACCACTTTAGAAACAGCTGCCAACCATTGGCAGGGGGTGTTTAGATCATCAAAGTCGTACATTAACCATCACCATGATGCTGTCACATCAAACATGAAAACACTGCGGATCGTAGAAGACAACCAAAATGAAAAGTCTAAATTTAGCCTAAAGCTGTCAGCGCTCACTTTTAATTGCATTACCAGTCGATCACAAATTGCTGCCAGACACTTATGGGAGATATTTACTGTCATTTTCAGGAAAGTTCTGGCGCTTTCATCATTTTATACTGCTGCCTCATATTGACAAGTAACAGCTGACCTGTGCCTGGGAAAGGGATTATGGAGATAAATAGCCAATTATTACAGCAGTATTTCTCTGTATGTGTGGTAGTAATTGGCATGCCAGAGTATGATAGCTACAGCCTGGGTTTTAATCCCTGATAAGGTAAGTTTCATTAGCCATCTGGCTAGTTTGTAGGGTAAAGAAGTGACTGCGCTGCCTAGTGACTTCACTGGGATGATCATGACTACAAGATTTCCATCCGCACCCAAATAGGAATTAATCTATTAATCTAACAATCTCACATAATCCCAGATGGCTCTTACTCCAGCTAACCTGCTCTTGCCAGACTAGGATAATGCCTAATCTCAAGAAATACGCCTAATGCTTAATGCCTAATGCCTAATACCTCATTCATACTGTGGTCATAATAGCCTCTTGTACTACAGACTCTACTGCTAGGGTTTGGCTGCTCTGGCTTCCCGCTGCTACAATCACCCTTCATAGTCAGAAGGAAAGAGAGGGAGGCAGAGCGAAGGAGAGGCAGAGAGAGCTGGTAAACAGGAAGGCAGGCTGGGGAGCGCAGGTCAGAGTTAATGAAGCCCCCTAGGCAGGGTTTGCAGGGTGTGAAGCGTGGCCACTGTTTCTGTTTGGCTTTTGAGCGTGTGAGTGCGTGCGAGTGAGTGTGAGTGTGAGTGTGAGTGTGAGTGTGAGTGTGTGTGTGTGTGTGTGTGTGTGTGTGTGTGTGTGTGTGTGTGTGTGTGTGTGTGTGTGTGTGTGTGTGTTTGTGTGTGTGTGTGTGTGTGTGTGTGTGTGTGTGTGTGTGTGTGTGTGTGTGTCCTTGTGGCCTGTGTGTACAGCCTGGAGGCCGTTGATGAGCCCCTTTGACACCGGGCCCACCCAACGACCATTTCATTAGAATAAACCGAGGCTCGCTGAAAGGCAGCCAGCAGGGTTCATATGGGAAAGGAGGGAACAGAGAAACATGGAGGAGGAAGGCAGAGGATGACAGACTGTTAGTCTATGCTGCGCTGCAGTGTTGTTGTGATGATGAGGCCAATAGAGTACAGACTGCAACCAATTTAGGCCAGGGCTGCAAGGTTAGGCGCAATAATGAATAGAATCAATGTTTTGGGGGCTACACTGTGGCGGGCACAATGTGTTGAGAGTAAATTGTATTGCAGACAGCAACAACTATTTTGGAGCTGTGATAGATTGTAGTGCATTCTCTGTCTCTTACCTTTATATTATGGCTGGTCATGATTTAAGTACATCAGCCTCCAAAGCTCTGAATCCAATCCTAAACTTTTATTATCTTATCAAGAGCTTTAATCTGGACATGATCATTGTGGATGTCATGAAACTCCAAATAGTGAAGCACAGTTATATCCCGAAATTCTGCTAATATAATATTTATATATACAGTATTGTATCATAAAACACAAAAACTTTTACATTTACAACGGTTAGGTTATGCTCTCCTCTATTGTACAATGTTAATTAGCTTGATGGGTCACACCAGTACAAGCTGATAACAACAACACCAGCCAAGGTGAATGAATCGTAGCATAATGCTGTGAATTAAGCAGCATAGATCCTGTAGTATAATACTTCAGTGGCATGTCTTTTAGGTTTCCTTTCTTTGACTTTATTCTTTATGAGAAATTTCACCCAGTCTCATCAGCGAGACCTCCAACACACTTGAAAGCTTTTGTGTCACGCTGTCTATACAGCTGCTGTATTATATGTCATCCAGTGGCATCAGAGCTAGGTCAGATTTACCATTGCTTTATGATTTTGTTAATATTTGAATGTAAGATTGATGTTTGTTGTTGGATAAATGATCAAGAGGCAGGCTGTTCCATAGAGGTATTACATATTTATTTGCCTTCTATTTTACTGTAATACTGTAATCAGTTTCACTGTATCGTGGCAACAGATGAGTTGGATGTTAGCGTGCATATTAATACTTTTCCAGTAGGTCATCCTGCTGTAGAGAACAGGCTTGTCCTTTATTCTACCTTGAGGCAGAGTGTTCCTGGCTTTGTTTATGGGTCACCTACATGCAAAGCCACTGCTTTGCTTTCTGCATGCTGTTTATTTCTCTATTTACAGTAGCATTGTACTTTTGAGGCAGTGTCCTACTTCTATTGGTCGTCTTTTTCCCGCTCCAAAGCTTTCTGTTCCCGATAATACCTCACCCTTTATGGCCTTTATTTGAAATATTTCGGAGCACAGCTTCCGCTTATTAGCAATGCGCTCGTGCAGCGTCTGGACTGATAAAGATGTCATTTGATTGTGTTGTGACGGAGGGCTGACAAGATGTTAGTCAAGGATTTCATTGTTCGGCTGTCTGAAAGTGCCAGATTTAACCATTCCTCTGAACATTATTTTGCATATTTCAGTCACCCACGTTCATATTTGCAAAGCAAACACCTCAGGCGTCCCTGCTTTCGAGTGAGCAGTTTGGTTCGACAATGGAGCATGACAAGCCTCCTCCCCGTGAAGAGTCCGTATTCAGAGTGTTTGTTTATGCCTGAGCTTGATTAGATTCCTGTTTGGTTGCCAGTCTCAATCCCTGTTGGACCCCCTCAGAAAGAACAGGCTAATTCCTAAGTGGCCTGGCGCTACAGATCACCAACCACTATCAACAACAGTATGACAGAAGGCTATACGAGAAAGCTGGATTTCCAAAAGCCTGAGGTAACTCCCCGATCGCTCTATTATGATTCTCCTCCTGCAGCAGACTCCATGAAATATTCAAGACAGTTTGAGCCTAGACTGATCCGTCACTCTAACAGTCACAGAGTGACAGTGTATGTGTGTATGTATGCATGTTGGTGTGTGCATGCATGTCGTGCACTGCCTGCGTGTTTATTGGGATGGTATGCGTGTGTCTTGTCCGTCTGTGCATCCATGTGTGCTGCATGTCATCTGCGTCCAAATGCCCCAGCAGCGTCCAATTAGTTCAGAGATGCGTTCAATCATGAGGTGACCAGCAGGTGTCTGGTTCTGTCGCAACCCCGAGCCAGAGAGCCACATAAATAAGCTGGCAGAGGAGACATGGGGACTCCTCAGCTGTTTTTTTTTTTTTTTCTTTTCTGTAGTGCCTCCAACTCCCTCTCCCTCTCTCTCTCTCTTGCTCTCTGTCGCTGGTACCGCTGTGATGTCAGAGTAGCGAGGATGCCAACAGCTTTTCTCATAGATCACCTGGCACGCCCAGTGGTCCCAGGGCACTCTCTCTGTCAGGCAGGGACACGCTGCGTCAACCAGCCAATTTACACTAGTCCCAAGCGGATGACCTCCACCTGCCTAAAGTAGACATCCTGTGTGTGTGTGTGTGTGTGTGTGTGTGTGTGGGTGTGTGTGTGTGTGTGGGTGTGTGTGTGTGTGTGTGTGTGTGTGTGTGCTAGGTTAGTTTATGGATTGTGTGTGAGAGTTCCCATGTATTTTTGTGTGTGCATCTATGTCTGTTTGGAATAGGGACTGTTGTTTGTGTCTGTTTCTGTGCCTGTGGGTGTATGAAGCTGAGTTGCAGTTGCGGCGGACGGGGAGGCCTGGCCAACCTCACATCATTACCCCAGGATGCTTTTTTTTCTTTGAGGCATTACTCTTGACTGAGAGCCAAATTTGAGTCCTAATAGAACAAGCTCCACAATTACTGTTTTACCACCCAGTCGCAGAGCAGGGAAGCAGAGGCCTTTGAAATAAAAAAATGTACAATCAAATAAAAAATAGGCCAAGATAAATTAGATTAGAGACTACATCTAAGCCGCGGCAGCAGCCAGAAATCTCCCATTTATCATATCCAGACGCTTTCCAACCACAATGCTGATGTTCTACAAATGAGCTTTTATATGTTCCTTCATTTTAAATCTGATAATGTACCTCACCTCACTCCCCCCCTCCCCCTCTGTCCCATTCTCCTCCTTCTCTTTGTTTCCTTTTCAATTCTTAACTTACTTTTATCTACTCACATCTTCCTTCTGTCCCCTCCATGTCTCTCTCCTGTTCTGTATTCCATGGTCTTTGGCCTTTTCCCATTTCCTCTCTCCCTCCCCTGCCATCTCCATGATATCTTTCATTTTTACAATGCTTTGTTGTCATTTTCTGTGTCTTCCTTTTTTCTCCCACCTCTTCTCCTCCTCTCTGCTCCAACACCCCTCTTCTGCTCCAGTCTTTGTGTGTCCAGGAACGCTGTTGCGGGTGCAGGCGGCCAGTTCTCTGCAGGAGGCGGAGCACCAGGCGGGAGCGTGGTGTAAGGACCCGCTGCAGTCTGGGGACCGTCTGTACGTCATGCCCTGGACCCCCTATCGCACGGACATGCTGTATGAATATGCCTCCTGGGAAGACTTCAAACAGAACCGACCCACCACCACCTACAAGTGAGGGCGCCTCCCACTGTCCTGGATGATCAAATAGCATCTGCTGCTGTATTGATTTATTGGCTTTTGATGTGGATATGGATGGTGATAGCAGGACGGTTCCACTGTGGTGTCAGCTTGCTTGCCGTGAAGCCGTCTTGAAGGATTGTGTCGTGCAGGGTAGATAAATTGACTTGTTCTCTTGCATCCCTGCACCACTCATGTGATTCTCTGTCAACAGGTTGCCAAACAGAGTCGACGGCACTGGGTTCGTGGTGTACGACGGTGCAGTATTTTACAACAAAGAGCGCACGCGAAACATAGTCAAGTACGACCTACGGACGCGCATCAAGAGCGGCGAGGCCATTATCACAAATGCCAACTACCACGACACCTCGCCCTACCGCTGGGGAGGGAAGTCGGACATCGACCTGGCTGTGGACGAGAACGGCCTCTGGGTGATCTACGCCACCGAGGCCAACAACGGACGACTGGTGGTCAGCCAGGTGGGACAGCAGCGCGGCACAGAAGGGGATGAGATGTGGATTATAAATGCAGGAGTGGATTATGTCAAAATCTCATTTTGCTAGTCCGGCAAAAGGTCATATGTCACACATGAATGACTTACCGTTCAGGTTACACAAGTGCACTGACAAATGAGATGCAGAGATATTGTTGACCGCTTTGTTGTTGTCGTGTCAACATCATCTGCAAAAAGGTCAGGCCTAATTTCAAATCCTGTAATATTCAAAAACTAATCTTCACTGGTTTGGTAAATATTTGATTGGTTTTTGTGGATGTGGTGGAGGACGAGGAACCACAACCAGGTTCTTTCTGGCTTCAAACGTTAGGTTGTCTACTCGTTTGTATATCAACAGTTTAGAAGCATGTGCTCTACACATTATTGTAAATATATCAATCCAAAGTCACATTACTTTGCTTTGCTCACTTGGAAAAACTCAAAACATTTGAGTTTTTTTTTCTTTCATACTTTCATACAAGGTGGTTATTTGTTTCGTAACAAACGAAACTGCAATCAGGCAGCCTGTTCCCACATAATCAGAGTTTCAATTAATGTGTTGTTCCAAGAGACGGGACCCATTTATTATCACCATCTTTGACCTTACCAGGAAATTGTTTTTCAAACTGCATAAGTTAAACTATCCATCTAAAATATCAAACCCTGCATGAGCTATGAGAGTGTAGAATAATGGAGCAACAAAGTAATAAACAAGAAAGTGATCACTTTCATCATTAAGGAATTGTTTGGTTTCTGGGGAGATTTATTATTTTTCCTGCTTACCCAGAGAGCAACATGTAGCGGTCTCTGTTATGTCTCGACATACAGTTTGAAAGTATTTTGAACAGAAGCAGCTTTATGCAAAGGCAGAAATATATATGTATATTTCTCCTCCGAAGCTCACGCATTAATTACTTTTTCAATATTTTGACTAGTGCTTGTAAATCTTAATATTATTGTATTAGAAGTACAATTTGTGCTGCCGTAGGGTCCTGTAAACACGAGGACGACGGAAAATGTCATTTATATTTTGATAATAAAATTAGAGACTTGATAGATGCTCAATTTTGACACTGTATAGTTTTTTAACTATACACTGTTTTGTTTTTTTTTGTTCTTTTTTTAAAATCTTTTTTTGTCTCCTTTAAAAGTCCAGTGTTCTAATTTCCATTGAGCTGCTACTTTACCGTAGACTCCAACTAATGGAGCTTCTGTAAGGAAGCTTAAGCTCACCATTCAAAAAACTGCACATAGAGAGATAAAAAAGGATATCAAGAAACCAAACGCTAATAGTCTTGCTCTTTTATTCTTGAAGAGTGTGTAACTTTTTTATGACCTCTATAACAAAAATTCCCCCAAAACCAAAACCTCTCTTCAAGCTTCCCAGTATGATCATTTATACATTAAGCCTTGGCTGAGTGGCTGAGTTCAGCATCTCTTCCTTGCCTGTAGGTAAACCCTTACACCCTGCGCTTTGAAGGCACCTGGGAGACCAGCTTCGACAAGAGGATGGCGTCCAACGCCTTCATGGCTTGTGGCGTGCTATACGCGGTGCGGTCGGTCTACCAGGACGATGACAGCGAAGCAGGCGGTGACCTGGTGATGTACGCCTACAACACTAACCGTGCCCGCGAGGAGCCTGTCAACATCCCTTTCCCCAACCCTTATCAGTATATTTCCTCTGTGGACTACAACCCTCGAGACAACCAGCTTTATGTCTGGAACAACTATAACGTGCTGCGCTACCCGCTGGAGTTTGGACCACCAGACCCCACCACAGGTGAGGAGTGATCCCGCAGAAAGCACAAAAAAACACAGTAACTTTAGTTTTTTAATCTACAATTGTGAGATATTTTGCATCTGTAAATTGGTGCAGATGTATGAGGCTGTCACAAAAAGTATGTATAATTTACCCCCTAATTCCTTTCTAGATGACGACTCAAGTGTTAGCTGAGCTTTAGCTGGGCTGACCCAAGCTGGTAGTGCGGTCTTATTGAAACATTGATTTATTCCTAAATCTGACATTACAGTTGACCTCAAGTTTAGAATTACTGTTGGACGTGATGCTTAATATTTGTAGACCCAGTTGAGAGCTGATAGAATGGTAAATTGAGTATCAAGACATCTGCTGTTGACTCAGACACCACGGCAAATATTTTGAACAGAAATATTAGGCGTGCTGTAGAGAGTGGTCTACAGATACAAATATTAAGGATTTACATATAGAAAACCATTGTGTTTCTTTATCTTTATGTCATATTCATAAAATGTGAAATTATGAAGGAGAATCTGGAATTTGTTTTTCTGTCATTTCCATCATGTACAGTACATACACATACAAAAATTATGCTTCTTGCTTAACCAGGGAACACACTCAAACAGCCCATGCAGAATGTGTTTGTGACTGTTTCTTATCTGACATTTGGATGCCTCAGATAGCAAATCATTGTATTTCCATCCACAGCCATAGTTACAGTAAGGCGCAGCTTCTCAGGTATGACTGCTGTAGCACTTCATATCAACTTTTCTGTGTCATGGATAATGAAAAAGTCATTCTGAAATGATAAGAGGGAGGATAAAACGAGAACACCACACTGCATTTTGGCAGTCCATCAATATGAGAGGGAGGTTTGGATGTACTGTATATCTGAGCCGCATAAAGGCCTGTATAAAGCTCGGATTATGCCCAGAGAGAGACGAGGCAGAGACAGACGGGCGGGAGCACTCGCGGAGTTGTGCGCTGACTCCGCGTTTGATCAGTTAGGATTTTGTAGTTGTGATGTGTTGCTTTTATCTTCGCATTAGGTTTGGTTGTTAGTGATGGTGACTTCTCTGATACATTTGATCAATTATTTACTTCCCACTGACTTGTGATGATGCTTTCTCTCTATCTCCTCCCCTGCTTCTCCTCCCCTCTCTGGAGAGCAGGCTTTGAGAGGCTCAAAAAAGTATTTGTCACCCCAATTATTGTGGGGCTAACTTTTGAACTCAACTTGTGAGAGACAACGTACATTCATATGCATGTGTCCTTCACTCTCTTGATCCCTTTTATTTTTTATTTTTTTATTTTGGCTGTTGCTGTTGGGTGTTGCTGCTCTCTAACAAATCCCTTACATCCTCTTATAACTCTCTAAATGTCTCTCACTCATTCTGTGCCTCTAACTCTGACTTCTCATCTCTTCTCTCTGTATTATTATGGGGTTACCTCAGGCCCTTTGACCACCACCCAAGTGACCACCACTCTTCCAGCCAGGCCGTTCACCTCCAGTGCCAGCCCCTCCACTGCCCGCCCCCTGGCCCCGACCTCGCGCCCAATCGGCTCCATCAACAAGCACCCCGATCTTCGACCAATCACAGCCACTGTGCCAGTCACCCGCCGGCCACCTCGCCCTCCTCAAGGCCCAGAGCCCCACGTCTGCGAGGCGAAGCTGGAGCGCGGTGTCCAGTGGCCCACCACGCAGAGAGGAGAAACGGTAGACCGACCGTGTCCCAAAGGATCTCTAGGTGAGGACAGCTGCTTGTGTGTATTTTTAAATGTGTGTGCATTTTTTCCACTCCGTGAAACAAACAAGTACGCACAGTATATCTCTTCTGTGCATGTGCCCAAGTGATCAGCATGTTTGTACTCTCACACTTGTTTTTTTCCGCTGTTGTCTTCTCCTGTCCCTGTGTTGGTCCCACCAGCAGGCACAGTCCCCGTGGACTGGCAGATGAAAGCCTGTCCTCCGCAAATGAAAGGCTCATCTCCCACAGAAACGGAGCTGATTGAAAGTGGCGAATAATGCAGTGAAGGCTAGACAACACAAGTTTCACTTCCCTTCATGCTAGCTTCTATACCTCTATACATGCAGCCATCAAAAAGCCCTCTTTAGTCACAGGAAGAAAAAAAAAAAGGCATCTCCCTCCATCCTCCTCTCCAATGCCTTTCAATGTTTCTGTATGTTCTCTCTGCGAGAACGGCAGTAACATTAAATTAGCAGCTGGCTTAATTGCCACATCTTGGCAGAGCTCTCAAACCCAATCTGTGGTCGATGGAGGAGGGAATAGAGAAAAAATGGGAGAGAGGGGGAAAAAAAAAATCAGAGAGAGAGAAAAAAAAAAGTGGGTATGAAATGCAACGCCACATCTGCTCTGATCCGTCTACAACTGTGAAGTGTTGAAGCATTGTTTTTGTCGTCTCCGCTCTTCCGTTCTGCTTCTATCGCTCTCTTTCTTCCTCTCTCTCTCTCTCTCTCTGGTCCCACTTCTCGACTTTTCTCTTCCTTGTCTTTGTGACTTGACGTTGGTTATTTGTGTTAGCAAGAGCGGATAGACCCCCTCTCTGGTTTTATCCCGGCGTGGTGTCCTTTCTCTGAACCTAGCTGGAAATGAGGGTTGGTGGAAGATGCTTCCCTTCAGGTGTTTTTTACTTGACAGTGAGGGATCGGGCCTGATGTCTCTGGTGTGTGCCTGTGTGTGCTGAGTAAATGTTACGTGTGCATATGGTCCTTTTAAATTGTTTCCTTTTGCAGCATGAAAGCCTCTTCTGCCCCCTGCCATCTTCCTCCTCCATTTCTCTTCCCTCACTTTCTCACTGCCCTACACTCCATTATTTAACCTTTTCCACTTCTGACCCATTTCCTCTCAGACTTTTTTCTCAACCTCCTCCCTCTTTCTTCCCTCTCATCTTCAAACACTTTTGAGTATTGCATTTTTAAAATTCATTTCATTCCATTTTTCTTGGGTAAAAAAAAAAAAAAAATTGTGCTCATCCCTCTCCTCCACACTTTCCCCTTTAATTGCAGACACCTAATGCTTATTATCTCTCCATTACTCCCCCCCTCCCTCCTCTGTTTCTTCTCCCTGTGCTCGTCTCCAGGCATTGCTTCGTTCCAGTGCTTGGCGGAACAGGTCATGTGGAACCCGCGGGGTCCTGACCTGAGTAACTGCACCTCCCCGTGGGTCAACCAGGTGGCCCAGAAGGTGAGACCTGGAGCTCTACCCCCTGGCCATGGGTCTGTCCCCTTCCTCTGCCCCACTGCCCCGGCCATCCTCCCTGTCCACATCCACACACACATTAACATATCTCCAAGGCTGGCCTGATTAAAATACAGACTCATTTCAAGTGGCCCTTCATTACAAGGCATCTGCTCTTAATACTTAATTAACTCTCTTTTTTTCACTAATATACTTTAATTACAGCTAGTTTAAATTATTTTTAAGAATCAGGCTTCACAGCTTGCAAAGACTGCCACTGTTATTCTGCCACTTCACTCTCTCCATCATAGTCTCATGATGCATTATACCTGTGCAGCTGCTTAACATCATGGTCTGTAGATGCGCAGTGATTTTAATTTTAGCTGACATTTAAAGTACTAAATTGTTTTACAATATTCACAATAATAATTTACATTTTTTGCAAAGTCTATGTAATAGTGAAATAAGAGTAAACTGGTTAATGGTGGCTACATTTCTGCAGGAGAAACCTCTGATTATTCAACCTTGCAGACCCTTGACCGGCTTTCTAAAATGTTTTTTAAGTGTGTGTGCATGTGCCTGGAAGGGTAAGTAGCATCATGTTGAAAAGTAACATCATTGGAAGAATCCATTTTACCTTCTCCTTTTGGCAAAAATCAATTGCAATTGCAAAGTGGTTGCTAAGGGTATGATTTTCAAGTGAAACAGCGCAAGGGAGAATAAAAAACTTGACAATTTGTTCTACAAGGTCCATCGTTGTTAACATGATACAAGAGGGGCAGATAAAACAGATCCTTTTTTTTTGGAGAGAGGTCTGGGGAAAATCTGACTATTGAACAAACATTATGCAGGTTTTTTTAGTGTTGAAATTAACACAAAACCTTTGTGTATTCTTAGTGTGCATGTGAACATTTAACAGTGTGAGATTTCCAGCAGCTGTGCATGAGCCCATCAAAGCACATCTGTTTTATCATCCTTACGGTATCACTGTATGTAAACACACGCATGTGCGTGTGTTTTCATGTGCAGATAAAGAGTGGTGAGAATGCTGCCAACATCGCTGGAGAGCTGGTGAACCACACGCGGGGTCGGATCCAGGCGGGAGATGTCAGCTCGTCCGTGCGACTGATCGAGCAACTGCTGGACATACTGGATGCCCAGCTTCAGGCCCTGAGGCCTGGAAACAAGGAGTCAGCTGCACGAAACTACAACAAGGTAGAAGAAAGTATAAACACACGCATAAGTATACACACACACACACACACACACACACACACACACACACACACACACACACACACACACACACACGCCCCTGCTATATTTAATTCAAGCATTAGAAAAGAACGCTGAGGTTAATGCGAATTTACCCCCCTAGTGCACATGCAAGGACCGGTGAGTTTTTAATTTAGAGTTTTCTAGTTTAGCTGTTTAATTCCAGCCTTTGTTTTCTCCCTTCCAGCTCCAGAAGCGAGAGCGGACCTGTCGGGCCTACATCCAGGTAGCTTTTCTCTTTTATCTGCCTCCTTTACATGCCCGTGGAGTAGGACTGCTGTGTGACTTAAAATAACTGAAGGAAGATAAATCCTTGAGTAGACTCGGCTTGTACATGAGATTCCTTTGGCTCAGTGCTCTGTATTATGATTTATATTGCCTTTGGAGTCATCACTTATGGAATTTCTCGTTTGTGTGGAAGAGCAGTGTGAGTAAGCTTTGGTATAACTCCTGGCAGACAACATGTACAGTATTTAAATGCTGGTGTAGTATTTCCCTTAGCAGTGAAAGCTGATTTGTAGTTTTTCTATTGCTGGTGGTGTACACTGTCTTTGAAATGTGTGTTCCTTTAACGTGGAAGTCATCTCTCTGTGACATAATCTTTGCTTTGTTGCGCTGCGATAGAGCCTAATTGTACAATATTGGCACTGGCCTCGTTGTGTTGCACAATAAGGTACAATATCTGCGGCTCTGAGAAAATGTAATTTGATGATAGCATGAAAGGCAACAGTTTGTGTTACTACACCCTTCTGTGCTTTTTCAATATTTGTGCAATATCTGTGGTTCTGAGAAAGCTGTAATCTAATATGATGAAAAGGCCTTGTGTATGCTTCTTTGTAATGATGAAATGCGGCACTCTGCAGCACACGCTCTTTTGTGTGTCTTGACCTGTCTGCAGCATACTGTAATATGACACCGCATCTTCTGATCTCTGCTGGATGAAGTAAAGGCTGCTGTGTCGTATGTAACTGGACCATTATTTTTTGTCACTCATTGCAAACCAGCTCAGTGTAACCCCACTGATCAGAGGATAAACCCAAAAAAACACTCTCTGCTGTGGCGGCGGGGCTCTGATGCTAAATTCATTTTGTTAACAGCAACGCTCTTTATTCCATACGGCAGTCAATCCTTCATTTTGAGAGGCCTGAGCAAGAGAATTACATGATTCATCAAGCAGGCTACTCCAATAAATTGGATAGCTGATACAACCATCAAAATTGCCATTAAATGAATTGTAAGTGTGAAATAGAATGGTAATATGTCTGACATAGCACAGTAATAAATGTAGTGCAGGGGAGTGGTGAGTTTCTAGGAAATTATAGCGAAATAGCGGCGACTTTGTACTTTGAAGTGCGCAACTAATACGGTTACACTTTACAACTCGATACATTAAACGAATAATTATCAAGGACCAAGTAATAAACAAATCAGGAACTAACTGATAATTACAGACTAGCTAATTAATAGTTAATGGCACTTCTTGAGAACAGAGGGCAGACTGCTAGAAACTGTGTTAATGAACCATTGTCTAATGATAAGTTATCTGGATATCTGTGAATCTGCATACTAATCACTTTCTTATGGAATTGTTCTGTGCCATTTAGTGCACTCAGAATTGTGTACTAAATGGCACAAAACCAATAACGTATCATTACTGCTTTATTTGTGTCCCACATGTGCAATTGTGTGCCGTACTAAATGGCTGCTAGGAATGGGTCTTTATTTCATGAGTACTTTGCAGTGTTGTGTCTACTCAAGTGACAAAAGGCGACTGAATTTGAACTCATCTAAAAAGATGAAAAAATGTTATTAATCATCAGTTATTTCCTGGTTTCTTTTAGTACTTGTTCCTTTCTAATGACTGTTTTCAGTGACAGCCACTAATGGTACACCTCCTGACTGTGACAGGCGGTGGTGCAGACAGTGGACAACCTGCTGCGTCCCGAGGCTCTGGGGTCGTGGCAGGACATGAACAGCACAGAACAGGCCCACACTGCCACCATGCTACTGGACGTCCTGGAGAAGGGCGCTTTCCTGCTGGCCAACAACATGTATGGGAATCGCTTCTCTGACCGAGCGCCCAGCATCGGTAAGAAAACAGTATGAATGGTGGTAGTTATGGTGGGCGTATGGATGAACCACAGTGTGGACCGCTGTTTGCTACATCTCTCCAGGGTCTGTTTTTGAGTCTAGGAGGGCGCTGAGGTAACCTTTTTTTGCATGCTGTGTTTCCACCATCAGATCTGGAGGTGCATGTTCTAAACACAGAGATGGACCTGCAGGACCTGTCCTTTCCACAGAACTACGCCAGTGACAGCACCATCCAGCTTTCAGCCTCCACGATCAAACAGTACAGCCGCAACGGTCAGCAACCCTCACCCCTCCCCATCCTCGCCCCGAAGACTGAAAAATTGCACTGTCCTGTGCAGCCCGCTCCCTTATGTTTCCATTTGCATTTTCATGCGAGCTTAAAACAATCTGCATGCAGTTGACTAAGTTATTGGTTCATAATAATAGGCTAATCAGATTAACAAAAGCGCTGAGACAATTTCTTTTCCTGATGGTTTCTTAACAGCAGTCTTAATAGAATAGCTGGGGAGGCGTGTAGATTACAATCGGCCCCAGTCTGACAGAGCAATCTCAGCACTCCCTCTCTTCCCCATTCCATTCCCTCGCTCCGTCTCTCCGCCATCTTATCCCCCTCTCTCATCTCTCTTGTTTCTAACCCCCCCACCCCCACCCACCCCCATCATCCTCCACTCCACCGCTCCCCTCCTTCCTCCATTGGCCCCTCATCCCCTACCCTTTTCTGTTTTCTGTCTCCGCTCGGCTCTGCAGTGGGAACGAGATTAGAATGATTGAAACAAACGCACATGAAATATTCATATGGAATAATAAGAGATCTGTGAATGCTTGAGGGATGAATGTTCCATTGCCCTCCACATTAAATCTCGCTCTCTTCCACCAGTCAAAATGAAACGGTCCTTACCATCATTCTAACCTTCACTAACTCTCTCTCTCTGTCTCCCTCTCGCTCGCCCTGTCACTCCCCGCTTTCTATCTCTGTCACTCTCGCTGCCATTACCATATTATGCCCCCATTTCTGTATTTGGTCTTTTTCCCCCCTTCACTTCCCTCCCCCACTGCTCTCTTTCATCGTTCTGTCTGTATCTTCCTTTTCATAAAAAAATCTGCCTTTTTTTTTTTTCCTTTTCTTCCTTTTCTTTTATACTCCTGTTCTCACGTTCTCTTTCTTTCATTCACTTTCTCTTCATCTTTCCGCTTGTCTCTCCCTCCGCGCGCAGGACAAGTCAAGGTGGTGTTCATTCTCTATAAGAACCTGGGATCCTTTCTGTCCACTGAGAACGCCACAGTGAAGATGGAAGTGGACGGGCCGAGCCATGAAAAGAAGCGCCTGGCGGTCAATTCCCATGTAATCGCCGCGTCTATCAACAAAGAGTCCAGCAGAGTGTTTCTCACTGAGCCGGTGGTCTTCACACTCAAACACCTGGAGGTGACCTAATTCAGTCCTCATCATGCTTCATTTGCATTCTCACACATGAACTCTTCTCATCTTCCCTCTTGTTGTTTTCCTTCTTCCGCAGCTGGACAATTATTACACTCCAAACTGCTCCTTCTGGAACTACTCGGAGCGCTCCATGATGGGGCAGTGGTCGTCGCAGGGCTGCAGGCTGCTGGACACCAACAACACGCACACCACCTGCTCCTGCAGCCACCTCACCAACTTCGCCGTGCTCATGGCTCACCACGAGCCCGATGTAAGTAAACAAGGGCGTGGCAGACGCACGGTTTAAAATGGAAGCCCGGGTAATTTATGCAGATGTTCATTCGTGCGAGTATTAGCGTTCGCTCACTCTCAGTCACACACCCGCACACACATGCACATTAATGTACCCTCTCAAGGCTGACAAGCTCTTTGTTTTGAATTTTCTCTTCTCCTTCTTTCACTCCGACATTCAGGGAGGCACACGCTTACAAATTCATGTCCTGCTACTTCTCGCTGACATTCACATGAATTTGAATGTCATGTATTTTTTTCAGGCCGCCTTGTCTCTTGTCTCTACAGTTTAGCTCCTTGCATATATTTACAAATATTAAATAAAGCAATTTTGCGTTTTCTCTCCCCTCCCCCTCTTCTGTCTATCCATCCCCTATTGTCTCTATTCACTATTATCCCATCTATCTCTGTACTCCTCATCTCCCGTCCCATCCTTCCAATACTTTGTCCTCTCTCTATTTGCCCGATTCTGCTGTGTACCCCCGCATATTCCCTGTCCACACTCTCAAACCCCACCGCTTTTGTTTACCCGACTCTATCCGGACCTCAGTACCAGGGCCGGATGCATGAACTGATCCTGTTTGTGATCACCTGGGTGGGGATTGTCATCTCCTTGGTGTGTCTAGCCATCTGCATCTCCACTTTTTGCTTCCTGCGGGGCCTGCAGACCGACCGCAACACCATCCACAAGAACCTCTGCATCAACCTCTTCATCGCTGAGCTGCTCTTCCTCATCGGCATCGACAAGACAGAGTACCACGTGAGTTTGTAGCAACATGTTCGTCTGTTCCCTGCTCGGGATGTTAGGTTCTCGCTCATGAATAGGGTCTGGTTAGTTTTTTTTTTTTTTATATTCCAACTTGAAAATAACATAGAGAGTTACAGTATAGCACAAGTGACAACTTGAAAAGAGACTGTGGAGAGGTGGTGTGTTACTACATTACTCTATAAAACATTTACTGCACTGAGTAATGAATTACCACTCAATAATATGCACAGAGCCAGTCACCCAGGGGGCAGCTTTTCTTTTTTCCCTCTGTGAATGTCCAGAACTACTACTGTATTCTGAGCTTCTGACTCTGCTCTGGTTTCTTCTGTTTTTCACTCAGTTATATGCCTTGATCTTAACTGTTTCTCCTTCTTCATCTTATTATTTCCATTCCTCATCTTCTTCTCGTCCCTTTACTCTCTCCCTGCCTCAGATTGCCTGTCCCATCTTTGCTGGCCTTCTGCATTTCTTCTTCTTGGCTGCCTTCTCCTGGATGTGTCTGGAGGGTGTGCAACTCTATCTCATGCTGGTGGAGGTCTTTGAGAGCGAGTACTCCCGCAAAAAGTACTACTATCTGTGCGGCTACTGCTTCCCTGCACTGGTGGTTGGCATCTCCGCGGCCATAGACTACAGGAGCTATGGGACCAAGAAAGCGTACGTGTGAAGACAGGCCTTTTGCACCTGCAGATTGAGAAGTAGGATTATGCTATTCCCCCAGCTGGAAATGTAATATGCAGTGCTGTGTGAACGGCTCTTGCACCTCCCCGTGGACTGGCTTTTCTGAGCACACTTAGCCAAAGCCTGATGATTAGCCTTCATAAGATAATCCGCTGAGACAGGGAAATAGTGTGTGTGCATGCCTGCCCGTGTGTGCGCACGCGCGTGTCTGAGTGTGTGCGTGTTTGTTCGTGAGCTTAGCTGCATGTAAAACTCTCTCTTCTCCTCTGTGTCACTCCAGATGCTGGCTGCGAGTGGATAACTACTTCATCTGGAGCTTCATTGGACCCGTTTCATTTGTTATTATGGTATTAGCTTTACTGTCAGACAGTATTATTCCCCTCTCCATTTTTGATATGACACAGTAAAACCAAAAGTATTTCCCCATGTTTGCTTTGTGAGGTTTTTGAAGCACACTGTAAAGTTCACTGCACATTTACTTGACTCTTCTTATCTTCTGTCCTCAGCTCAACCTCATTTTCCTCATGATCACGTTACACAAGATGATTCGCAACTCTTCAGCACTCAAACCTGACTCCAGCCGCCTGGATAATATAAAGTGAGTTCAAATTATTCAATGAGAGTCATACTCCCTGAAACTACTGTTGTTGTTGGTGTTTTTTTTTTGTTTGCTTTTTTTCAAGGAAACAAATGTATGATAAATAAACCACACTGTCAGCTGGATGAGTCAGTTTCCCTGTGTGTCACTGTTTAACATTTCTTTGTCCACTTCCATCAGGTCGTGGGCTCTGGGGGCCATTGCTCTGCTGTTCCTGTTGGGGCTGACATGGGCGTTCGGCCTCCTCTTTATCAACGAGAACACAGTGATCATGGCCTATCTCTTCACCACCTTCAACGCCTTCCAGGGCATGTTCATCTTTATCTTCCACTGTGCCCTGCAGAAGAAGGTAATATGATAAAAGATTAGTGTTTGGGATGCATGGATGGATGAATGCATGGATGGATGAATGCATGGATGGATGGATGGATGGATGGATGGATGGATGGATGGATGGATGGATGGATGTTCAGCACATGCAGTGTGTTAGATTGATTGCATTAAGTACATTTTGCTGTAGCCTTGTGTTAAAAGCCTCTGTTGCTTCACATTGCATCCACCCTAAGTGTTTGTGTTTATGAGTGGCTTTAAAACATTCCTGTAGTGCTGGTGGTGACTTTTTTTTTTTTTTTTTTACAGGTCCATAAGGAGTACAGTAAGTGTCTGCGTCACTCCTACTGCTGCAGCCGCACCTCCACCACCAGCTCCCACGGCTCCCTGAAGAACTCAGGTCTGCGTGCCAACAACCGCTACTACAGCGGCAGCCAAGCTCGCCATGCAGCGGCCCACAGACAGGTGGGGGCAGGATAGACCCACACATAAAACTACGGCACACACAAAGCAGTATGCACACACACAGTGCAGGCGCACCTGTGTGTTCATTTTCACACATCAATCAGACCACTGTTGAGTTTTAAAATTGTGTTTTTCTTAGAACAAATGAAAAGTAGATCTGCCTATGCGGCAAGATGATTTTACTCATTTTCAGCATAAATCAGCTTATTTCAGAGGAATGACTTTTTTTTTTTTTTTTTGCAGCACTCTCAAAAAATAGTGTCAAAACAAAATAAATAACCTTAGAAAGGAGGGAAGTGTCCTCACCATGCTGCTATATTCTTTTTTGCCTTATTTAAAAGGTCTGTTATGTAAGATTCTGAAGTATGAAATGAGTGTATCTGCGGGGGTTTGATTGCTGATCAATACCGATGACTCACCGATTACTTGGCGAAGCACTTGAATTTGTTTACTTAACTTACCCTTCAGCCCACAGTCACGTTGTTTTCATTTGCCAGTGACAAAGAGAAGCGCGGCGTGTGAAACAGCAGTGTTGCTATACATTTTGTTCCAAGTGACATAACGGTATTAAAGCTTGTTACATGGTGATCTACAGTGTGATGTGTTCATTAGATGATTCTGGTGAAAATCTGCTCAAATTAGCCAGCTTACACACCTCTGTTGTGAAATTTCACTTTTATGTTTGAATCCATTGCTGGCAGCCCCGGTGCTTACCGGAGAGTAGATGACTCATTAATAAAGATATCCTTTGAAGTCCGTGTGCTATATATAGACACGGGCACCATACAAGACATCTGGAAGTACTGTGCATGCTGGCATATGTGTAATGGCACACACACACACACACACACACACACACACACACACACACTAATAGTGAGTCCTCACAAACAAGCTTTTCCCACAATATAATAAGACGCTTCCAAATAACAATATCAGCTACTGCAATCATGTCTTGAGTTTATTAGCGCCCCTCATGATAACATGACATAGCTGTGTGCCCATTTACCCAACGCCTCTGTCTCTTTATCTGGCTTGTTTGCCTATTGTTCTTTGTGGATTAGAGCGAGCCCAACCGTTTTGATTACAGCAGCCCCACTGAGTTACAAAGTCTACCCGCCGTGTTTCTATATTTAACTTGTTGTCTGTTTGCTGCCGCTCACTGCGCTCTGCTCCCTCTTCCAGAGTCGGATCCGCAGGATGTGGAACGACACGGTTCGGAAGCAGACAGAATCTTCTTTCATGGCGGGAGATATCAACAGCACCCCGACACTGAACCGCGGTGAGGCCATACTCTGTTACTGCTCTGCTTCCCCTTCATTAAGCTATGCACGCTTAAATGCACACAAATACATATTCACATACATACACATTCTAATATATTACACAAGTGAAGACAATCGAACAAAAAAGAAAAACCATGAGAGTGTACAGAGCCAAGAAAAGTACCATTATTCAGTGTTAAATGTGTGTAAATGACAGTATACAGGACAAGGCCTTGTGAATAAGGCTAACTAATGATTCAGATTTCCTTGCAGCAAATGGGCCAGCCAGCAAACGGCAGTTAGTGGCAGCAGTAGCTTAAATTAAACATCATATGGTTGAAGGCTGGTTGGTGGGTGGGTGGTGGGTTTGAGTTTGCAGTGCAGTGGCAGCCACTGGTCAGTAAAAGCGCTTAGCAGCAGCAGAAATATATGAAACCCAACGTCTCTGTTATGTGGATACGTGTGTGGGTGTGCGGTTGGTGTTAGTGAGTTCATATGCCAGTGATGCGCCATGTGTTGCTGTAATTAAGCCTATTCAAGTGTATTTTTGAGTTTGTGAGTCAATAATGTTAAGTTAACTTAAAGAAGGAGGCTATGTAGTCATTAGACCATATCTTAGTTCACATCTCTCAAGGAGTATAATTCCTTTTTTCATCTCTCCACAAACGGTTTGTAGCCATTGGCAGAGAAAAGTCTGTTTTGCTTTATTTGTTCATTTTAATTTCTGATTTCCAGTTTTTCATTAAAAAAAAATGTAATTTGAACAAGGATGGAGACAGACAATATATCACAATATATTGTGTCATGGTCTCTGTTGTATATTTTCCACATAAGTTACACAGAAATCTTGTTGTGTCAGGCCGTGTGTCACAAAATTACAGGTGTTGTGACCATCATTATGGCAAAATACTGCAATACAACTGAACTCTCTCCTCTCAGGCTTTTGTGGTTGCATGGGATTAATCACATCCGAACACACCTCCGTATCTTCTCTACGTGAATGCAGTGACGCATGCAGTCCCCTCTGAACTCTGCACAGCGCATGAATAGGGCATTAGGAATTATTAAGATAGTGATTGTCTCACCCTCAGCAACCGGTGGCGTCACCGATGCAGCCATCAGTGACACTGAGACGATCAAGGTTGGCTCAGGTTCCAGATTTTGGGGTGGGGGGGTGGGGGTGTTGATGATGACACAGAAGCAGTTGCTAACTCAGCCGTCACTCTCTATGCTAATTTCATCCATTTTGTTTTTAATGAACTGATTACCGTGTGAGCGAACAGGGCGTAATTATTCTAATTGAGGAGAGTGACAGGAGCAAGGCAGGGGGTGAGGAAGAGGGGTGCTACAAGTGAGCTGGATGGATGAGGTGTGTGTGTGTGTGTGTGTGTGTGTGTGTGTGAGGGGTGTGAATGTGTTGTGTGTGTGTGTGTGTGTTGCTGTGTGTGTGTGTCGTTGTGTGTGGTGGTGTGATTGTGATTGTGTGTGTTGTGCTGGTGTGCCTGTGGTCGTCGTGCGTGGACGCGGGCGGAGTCGGGTATTCCGTGGCTTTTGTCACGAATACAGCAGGCCTGGAGGAGATGCACAATTGTGGATCATTCCATGTTGTGCTGTCAAACACAAACAACTGTGCTGCGAAGTCCTTTATTTTCTGTGCCTTCTGAGAAAAGTTTGTTCAGTTGGCAGAAAATGGAGGACCGAAGCGGGAGCACGGGAGGGAGGGATGGAGGGAGGAGGAGGAGGGAGGGAGGGAGGGAGGGAAGGAGAGCGAAGAGAGAGATATAGAGAAGCCCCGCTATCATGGAGGAGTAATTAAAGAGGCGAATCTGGAAGGCGAGACGCACTGCGTTGTTATCACTGGCATGCTCGGATCTCCTTTTGATTTCTCCAACTTACTTCTTCACTGAAACCCCCAATTTTCTCTTTTCCTGACATCAGTAATGGTGTCCATGAAGACAAAAGGACACACCACACACACACACACAACACACACCACCACACACCACACACACACACACCACACCACAGGCTCTCCCATGATATCCGCTTGCCCTACGTTTTTCTCCCCCATCTTAAAGACTAGGTTCCTTAATTTCTTACAGGATATTCCTATGAGGATTAGTACCACACAGGGCCAGCTAATCCCAACTAATTTTGGTGCTGTTTGAAAAAAATTTCTGGCATGAGGAACTGAAGAAAATGTGCGGTTGAGTGAGACAAAGCAGAGGCAGGCCAGAGAATGGAGCAGGGGGGCGGCGGGTTGTGTTGGCATGCCAGAAAGATGACAGGGGAAGTGTAAGAGGACAGAATATTTGACACTCAAATAGGCTGTGTGTGAGTGCATTATTTTTATTCTTTTTTTTTTTTAAAGAATTTCCCTGCCCCTTTGCCTATTTTATGAACGGTAGGCGTGGACCTTGAAGTTCCCACTTGCCTTGGACATACTCTCGCGTCATGCTGTCCCTATTTTTAATTTCATGGCATTTCCTGTTCGAAGTTGCCCCTCAGGCTGGAGCCATACATGGCGCATTATACAACATCTCAGTGTGCCATTTCTTGAATTATATTTGTCTGTTGTTGTGGCATTCACATTTCACTGTGAAATTAAGTGTGTTTCAATGGCTTGGCCACCCTTAGACTACATAATGGCATGCATTATGTTCTCCCCACATCTGACTACATTGTCAGGAGCCAAAGGGGGATAAAAAAAAAAAAAAGTATGGCAAAATGCTCCCAAACAGTTCCTTTTTCCCCCTGCAATTGTAATTCTTACTCAAAGTTAACAATCAGCAGGCTTAAATTGAGGAGGAACCACTGTTGAAATGCATTACTCCATAAAGTGTCGGCACAAAACAAAAAAATAAACCCCATCTAATAAACAGTAAAATATTTTTTGATTCCAGATGTTTATTACCGAGCCTGGAAACGTGAATTTCAAATATGCCCCTATTTGTGATGCCAGCATTTCTGCTTGTGCTTGGCTTTTTGCACTTACACTTGAGGCAAAGCATAAGCAGCCTGTTTTATGATTTCTATTCATGTTTTTTTCATTGTTTGTGTCTTGCAGCGACCATGTGGCAACCACCTTTTGACAAAACCCAGTGTTAACCAACTCCACTCGTACCTCACCTTACAACACTCTGCTGGCTGAGAGCTTCACCCCGCCCTTCACCCGGTGTCTTCAACTCTACCGGTTTAGGCTCCTCGTAAACACTCCGGTCTGTGTGCGTGCACAGTCTTGTCAGCCACATGTGTGTGTATGCCAGTATCGCTCAGCTTGCTGTCCCTCTGTCTCCCTTACTCAATGTCAGTAATTTGACATGTTACACACACACACCCCACTGCTGTGTTTGAGTGCCGCACATCGTGTATGTGTGTGTGGAGCATGGTCTGTGTGTTGTGTGTTTTTTTTGTTTTTTGTTTTTTTGTTTTTCAGACTATGTAGCTGTCAGACAGATTCACTAGGCCTGAGGGCAGAACATGTGCGGCCTAACAGTGCTACAGCCTAACCAGCCATCTGCGTTCGATAAAATTGAATCTTCATGAGAAACAGCCACAAATTGATTAGAAAGGTTTAGCTGCAGTTGTGACTGCCAGGAATCTTGAGGAACAGTTGTACTTTCCTGGGCAAGAAAAAAGCAGTCGGCTTAAATCATGAGGCCGTATAACGGTAATTCAGAACAAGCCTAGCTCAGTGGCCAAGGCACATGTCCATCTGGTATGTAGGTCGGTCAGGTGTGAGTGCTCCACTGTAAGTGCCCGCGTTGTGTGTGTTGCGTGCTTGCTTTTATCTCAGAGTGGGACTCTTTTAAAACAAGCCCTGCTCTAGCTGTTTGATCACATTGCTGCATTCCCCTGCACTCTTTGATGCCTATAACTGCTGGAATTAGACATGTTCTTGTTAATGGCTCCGCTACAGCACCAGTATTCACTTTGGTAAGGGAGAGCTTGATGACTGCGTGATGGCTAGTCTCTGGCTGAGTGTAATCAGGCCTAGTGTCTGAGGATCTGACCCAAGTGCAGCGTTTCTGGTTAAATATTTTTTAAATTCCTTCTCCGCACAATACGTCAAGCCTGATGCGCACAGCTGGCAGCCAAGACATTTTTAGCAGAGAGTGGAGAGGAAGTAGGGAGAGCACTCATTAGAATGTCTAATTACCCACAACCACCAACGAATAAGGGAGCGTTGATTAAATCACACTACACATTAAAATATTAAAAATGAACATGCTTCTCACTTTTTGGCGGCTGTGGCATTTTGCTTTGCTGTTGTGATGCGTAATTTGCCAGAAAAATAACATCTTTTGTGCTTGAAGGAAACTCTGTAAAATAAAACATTACTGCCTACTGTACAAGGTATTGCATGAATAATGTATGTATCAGGTGTACCGGGGCAGTAGAAATAAATATCAGAGCATTTTGCTTAGATGTTAATGCTGGAGGAATATAGTGTCAGACAAACAGCGACTAAGTTTGCATAATCCAAATTAATGTGATGCTGCATTGCGTTTTTTGTGCGTATGTGGTAAGAGAGTCTGGAGATTGGATGTGAGAGAGAGAGGGCAGAGAGGAGAAGGGAGGCGAATGCACAGGGATATTTTTTATTCCCTTATGGCTCCCCTTTTGAAATGTCTTTAAAAACTAATACAATTTCAAGTTAATGTTGCCATCATTAAAGAACACTTACTGACTAGTGTCTTTCATTTATTCACTCCGCACGACTTTCTCTGCGGTATGCACAGAACTTCCGCGACCCAAGTGGAGTGTAATACACCTCAGTTCACATTGTTGTTCAGGCTTACATTTTTAAACATTTCATACTTATTCTTTTTCTCTTACTGACATTTGAATCTGTCTGTGTAACCAGCGGGTTCAAACCCCTCAGTCTTTCTGTCTCTCTTCTGTTTGTGTTTGGGTCCAGAGAGCACGTTATCTAAGCGGCCCGCGACCCCTGTGGGATTGGAAACCCGCCCTTGAATGGTAACTTCAAACAACAGCTACTCCTGCGCAGTGGCCCAGGGGTGACGGTGGGGGCAGCTGTGACTTCCTAGGTAGCGGGGGTGGAGACAAGTCCCCCGCCCCTCCTCAATCCCCGCAGGCTCAGAGGCGCTGGGCGGCGGCGGCATTCGACCCGAAACCTCTCTGACGCCAGCGCCTTTGAGAAAATGATTCATCCGGAGCTTGTGCACAACCAACCAGGAGAGGTGGTGTTGGGAGGAGGGAAGTGGAGGAGGTGGGGGTGAAGTAGGGGAACCAGGGTTGTGTGCAGCCTGGCCATGGGGAACGTTCCTCACGGAGGTTCCTGGGTTGGTCCGGGGACAGTGGGTGCCGGGCCAGAGCCGTCTATGAGCCATAGATAGATGAGGACCTTTCTGAGCAGACGCGAACGGCAGCGCACCCGCAGTTATGTGGGAAGCTACTTTATAAAGCTCTGGAGAGCCCCTGCTGTTGCAGCCGCGCCAGTCTTGTCCTCTACCAAGCGCATCCAGAGGAGTCGGAGAGCTATACGGCCGACCTCACCGAGAGCCTGGGCCACATTGGCCACAGTGGCCAGGAGTGCTGAGGGGCAGCGAGGCAGCAAGAGCTCCAGACTCCGCTGCCCGTTGCACTCCCTGTACACCAGCATCACAACCTGCGAGGACTCACCCTACCCTGACAGCATCCTGCAGCCCCTGAGACGTGGCTGCCCCGCTCGGCCAGCCCCCTGAGGAGCTGTACTACAGCTCCGGGAGCCTCCCTCGGCTCTCGTATCTCTCTCTTTTT
>NW_019174424.1:5289943-5291713 GCF_002260705.1 Seriola dumerili | reverse complement strand
AGTGGCCCTGTGCTGTTTGTGTGTGCCCTGACGACCACCTACTGCATGGGAACACAGGCGCACACAAGCACCACTATCAATCACTATCAGAGGTGGAGAGAGGGAGAGAGAGGGGTGAGGAAACAGTGAGGGAGGGAGGGAGGGAGGGAGGGAAGGAGAGGGAAAGAGAGATATAGAGAGAGCCCCGCTATCATGGAGGAGTAATTAAAGAGGCCGAATCTGGAGGCGAGACGCTGCGTTGTTATCACTGGCATCTCGGATCTCTTTGATTTCTCCACTTCACTTCTTCATGAACCGCAATCTCTTCCTGACAATAGTAATGTGTCCAGAAGACAAGGCACACACACACACACACACACACACACACACACACACACACACACACAGGCTCTCCCATGATTCCGCTTGCCCTACTTTTTCTCCCCACTTAAAGCTAGTTCCTTTAATTTTCTACAGGATATTCCTATGAGATAGTACACACAGGCAGCTAATCCCAACTAATTTGGTGGTGTTTGAAAAAATTCTGGCATGAGGAACTGAGAAAATGTGGTTGAGTGAGACAAAGCAGAGCAGGCCAGAGAATGGAGAGGGGGGGGGGGGGTTGTGTGGCATGCCAGAAAGATGGACAGGGGAAGTGTAAGAGGACAGAATATGACAAATAAATAGCTGTGTGTGAGTGCATATTTTATTCTTTTTTTTTTTAAAGAATTCCCTGCTCCCTTGCTATGTGATGAACGGTAGGCGTGAGACCTGAAGGTTGCACTTTGCCTTGGACTACTCTCCGTCATGCTGTCCTATTTTTAATTTCATGGCATTTCTGTTCGAGTTGCCTCAGGCTGGAGCCATACATGGGCATTATACAACATTCTCAGTGTGCCATTTCTTTGAATTATATTTGTCTTGTTGTGGCATTCACATTTCACTGTGAAATTAAGTGTGTTTCAATGGCTGCACCCTTAGACTACATAATGGCATGCATTACTGTTCTCCCCCACATCTGACTACATTGTCAGGAGCCAAAGGGGAAAAAAAAAAAAAGTATGGCAATGCTCCAAACAGTTCCTTTTCCCCCTGCAATTGTATTCTTACTCAAAGGTTACAATCAGCAGGCATAAACATTGAGGAGAACACTGTGAAATGCATTACTCCATAAAGTGTCGGCACAACAAAAATAACCCCATCTGAATAAACAGTAAATATTTTTATGATTCCAGATGTTATTACCGAGCCTGGAAACGTGAATTTCAGAATATTGCCCCTATTGTGTGCAGCATTTCTGCTTGTGCTTGCTTTGCACTTACACTTNGTGTTGGCTCGGGTTCGAGTTTGGGGGGGGGGGGGGGGGGGGTGTTGATGATGACACAGAAGCAGTTGCTAACTCAGCCGTCACTCTCTATGCTAATTTCATCCATTTTGTTTTTAATGAACTGATTACCGTGTGAGCGAACAGGGGGTAATTATTCTAATTGAGGAGAGTGACAGGAGCAAGGCAGGGGGTGAGGAAGAGGGGTGCTACAAGTGAGCTGGATGGATGAGGTGTGTGTGTGTGTGTGTGTGTGTGTGTGTNCCGGTCTGTGTGCGTGCAGTCTTGTCAGCACATGTGTGTGTATGCAGTATGCGCTCAGCTTGCTGTCCCTCTGTCTCTTACTCTGTCAGTAATTTGACATGTTACACACACACACCCACTGCTGTGTTTGAGTGCCTGCACATGTGTATGTGTGTGTGAGCATGTCTGTGTGTTGTGTGTTTTTTTTGTTTTTTTGTTTTTTG
>NW_019174424.1:5132133-5289918 GCF_002260705.1 Seriola dumerili | reverse complement strand
GGGGGGGGGGGGGTTGTGTGGCATGCCAGAAAGATGGACAGGGGAAGTGTAAGAGGACAGAATATGACAAATAAATAGCTGTGTGTGAGTGCATATTTTATTCTTTTTTTTTTTAAAGAATTCCCTGCTCCCTTGCTATGTGATGAACGGTAGGCGTGAGACCTGAAGGTTGCACTTTGCCTTGGACTACTCTCCGTCATGCTGTCCTATTTTTAATTTCATGGCATTTCTGTTCGAGTTGCCTCAGGCTGGAGCCATACATGGGCATTATACAACATTCTCAGTGTGCCATTTCTTTGAATTATATTTGTCTTGTTGTGGCATTCACATTTCACTGTGAAATTAAGTGTGTTTCAATGGCTGCACCCTTAGACTACATAATGGCATGCATTACTGTTCTCCCCCACATCTGACTACATTGTCAGGAGCCAAAGGGGAAAAAAAAAAAAAGTATGGCAATGCTCCAAACAGTTCCTTTTCCCCCTGCAATTGTATTCTTACTCAAAGGTTACAATCAGCAGGCATAAACATTGAGGAGAACACTGTGAAATGCATTACTCCATAAAGTGTCGGCACAACAAAAATAACCCCATCTGAATAAACAGTAAATATTTTTATGATTCCAGATGTTATTACCGAGCCTGGAAACGTGAATTTCAGAATATTGCCCCTATTGTGTGCAGCATTTCTGCTTGTGCTTGCTTTGCACTTACACTTGAGGCAAAGATAAGAGCCTGTTTATGATTCTATTCATTTTTTTTTTTCATGTTTGTGTCTTGCAGCGACCATGGGCAACCACCTTTTGACAAACCCAGTGTTACAGACTCGCACTGGTACCTCACCTTACAACACTCTGCTGGCTGAGAGCTTCACCCCGCCCTCACCCGGTGTCTTCAACTCTACCGGTTAGCTCCTCGTAAACACTCCGGTCTGTGTGCGTGCAGTCTTGTCAGCACATGTGTGTGTATGCAGTATGCGCTCAGCTTGCTGTCCCTCTGTCTCTTACTCTGTCAGTAATTTGACATGTTACACACACACACCCACTGCTGTGTTTGAGTGCCTGCACATGTGTATGTGTGTGTGAGCATGTCTGTGTGTTGTGTGTTTTTTTTGTTTTTTTGTTTTTTTGTTTTTCAGACTATGTAGCTGTCAGACAGATTCACTAGGCTGAGCAGAACAGTGCCAAACAGTGCCTACAGCCTAACCAGCCATCTGGTTCGATCTTGAATCTTCATGAGAACAGCCACAAATTGATTAGAAGTTTTAGCTGCAGTTGTGACTGCCAGGAATCTTGAGGACAGTTGTACTGTTCCTGGGCAGAAAAAGCAGTCGGCTTAAATCATGACGGCCGTAGTAAGGGATCAGACAGCTAGCTCAGTGGCCAGGCACAGTCCATCTGGATGTAGGTCGGTCAGGTGTGAGTGCTCACTGTAAGTGCCCGCGTGTGTGTGTGCGTGCTTGCTTTTATCTCAGAGTGGGACTCTTTAAACAGCCTGCTAGCTGTTTTATCACATTGCTGCATTCCCCCTGCACTCTTTGGATGCCTATAACTGCTGAATTAGACATGTTCTGGTAATTGCTCCTCTACAGCACCAGTATTCACTTGGTAAGGGAGAGCTATGACTGCGTGTGGCTGGTCTCTGGCTGAGTGTATCAGGCCTAGTGTCTGAGGACTGAAATTTAAGTCAGCGTTTCTGTTAAATATTTTAAATCCTCTCCGCACAATACGTCAAGCCTGATGGCCACAGGCCTGGCAGCCAAGACATTTTTAGCAGAGAGTGGGAGAGGAAGTAGGGAGAGCACTTCATTAGAATGTCTAATTACCCACACCACCAACGAATAAGAGCGTTGATTAAAGTCACACTACACATTAAATATTAAAAATGAACATGCTTCTCACTTTTTGGGCGGCTGTGGCTTTTGCTTTGCTGTGTGATGGTAATTTGGGAGAAAAAGTACATCTTTGGTGTGTTGAAGGAAACTCGTAAAATAAACATTACTGCTACTGTACAAGGTATTGCATGAATAATGTATGTATCTAGGTGTCACCGGCAGTAGTAAATAAATATCCAGAGCATTTGCTTAGATGTTAATGTTGGAGGAATATAGTGTCAGACAAACAGGACTAAGTTTGCATAAATCCAAATTAATGTGACTGTGCATGCGTTTTTGTGCGTGTGGTAAGAGTCTGGAGGTTGGATGTGAGAGAGAGAGGGAGAGAGGAGAAGGGAGGCGAATGGACAGGGATATTTTTTATTCCCTTAATGGTTCCCTTTTGAAATGTCTTTAAAACTAATACATCAAGTTAATGTTGCATCATTAAAGAACACTTACTGACTAGTGTCTTTCATTTTATTCACTCCGCACGACTTTCTCTGGGATGCACAGGAACCTTCCGCGACCCAAGTGAGTGTAATACACCTCAGTTCACATTGTTGTCAGGTTACATTTTACCATTTCATATTTATTCTTTTTCTCTTACTGACATTTGAATCTGTCTGTGTAACAGCGGCAAACCCCTCAGTCTTCTGTCTCTCTTCTGTTTGTGTTTGGGTCCAGAGAGCACGTTATCTAAGGCCCGCGACCCCTGTGGGATGGAAACCCTGCCCTTGAATGGTAACTTCAACAACAGCTACTCCCTGCGCAGTGGCCCAGGGGGTGGAGGTGGGGGCAGCTGTGACTTCCTAGGTAGCGGGGGTGGAGACAGTCCCCCGCCCCTCCTCAATCCCCGCAGCTCAGAGGCGCTGGGCGGCGGCGGCATTCGACGAAACCTCTCTGACGCCGCGGCCTTTGAGAAAATGATCATCTCGGAGCTTGTGCACAACAACCTGAGAGGTGGTGTTGGAGGAGGAAGTGGAGGAGGTGGGGGTGAAGTAGGGGACAGGGTGTGTGGCAGCCTGGCCAGGGGACGTCCTCACGGTGGGGTTGGTCGGGGGACAGTGGGTGCCGGGCCAGAGCCGTCTATGAGCATAGATGAAGATGAGGACTTTCTGAGAGACGGACGGCAGCGCACCCCGCAGGATGTGGAGCTACTTTATAAAGCTCTGGAGGAGCCCCTGCTGTTGCAGCGCGCCCAGTCTGTCCTCTACCAGAGCGATCCAGAGGAGTCGGAGAGCTATACGGCCGACCTCACCGAGAGCCTGGGCCACAGTGGCCACAGTGGCCAGAGTGCTGGGGGGCAGGGAGGCAGCAGAGCGCCAGACTCCCCTGCCCGTGACTCCCTGTACACCAGCATCACCAACCTGCGAGACTCACCCTACCCTGACAGCAGTCCTGAGCCCCTGGAGGTGGTGCCCCGCTCGGCCCAGCCCCCTGAGGAGCTGTACTACAGCTCCGGGAGGCCTGCCCTCGGCTCTCGTGGGGCCCCCATGCAGACCTTCTACCAGGCCCCACCCCGGAGACCGAGTGGGGAGGGACACCAGGCTCAGGAGCCTGCCCACAATGAGGGAGACGGACAAATGCAGCTGGTCACCAGCCTGTGACTGGAGCCTGAAGGAGGAAGTTGGGGACTAATGTGATGGCCAGAACCGCCTCCTAGCCCGCCTCGTTCTCACATCTCTCCACTTTCTGCTTGTTTGGTTGCCTTTCTTTCTCTTGACATTTATTTAACTAACAGATGAGCAAACAGAGTGACCTTCAGGGGAAGTCGTGGCTGACTCTGCAGGAGCAGCCTTTATCTTTAACCCTCCTCTGTCTTATGGAGATGAGCGATGGGTGTTTTTCTGCAGAGCATTCATCTGCTCTCTCCAACCCCAGTCCTCCCCAGTTCTTTTGGTACCCTAAGGCCAAGTCCAGCACTCTGAATGTACCAATCCACCCCCTTTACCTTCAAATATTTCAAAACTCTAAAACTTTGTTAAAGTTTTTTATGTAATTTCTCTTCAGACCTGCCTCCGGAGATGGGAATATCATTTTATATTTTATCTCATTTCCCTTTCTTACCATCCATAGGTCTTTTTTGAGTCATGATTTGATAGGAGTAGTTAGCTGTGGAGACAGGGAATATAGTACACTATTATAACCTAAAAAATGTCTCACAGAAAGCTCTTCATTGTTGCCAAAAATATCTTTTATTGAGCCAGAAAAAAAAACTAGAACATTCACAAGGCAAACACACACACACACACACACACACACACACACACACACACACACACTCACTCATCCAGAAGTGCTCATTACCGAACATCAAAAGTGAAAACAGTGCTCCATCTAAGTCAAACGGAGCAAGAGCTTTTGTTCCAAGCAGGCAGTGGGAGCTGATTCAGTGTAGTTGCCTTCATATTCTCTTGTGATGAATCAACAACGATGTACAGAAGTGGAGTAGAGGCAGAGACGGAGACTGAGGAGGCGTTGCACCACCCTTCCAGAGCAGGAGAACCTGCACACATAAGACTGGCCAATCCTCTCCACTGTTCTCTCTGGTTGTTTGCTTTAGGCATTTGAAAAGTTAAATGACTGCCTTGCTATTGTTTTTGAAGAGAGTATTCAATTTGTTGACTTTGGGTCTGCATCCTCTGGGGGGCGGGGGCTGCGGGAGCAGACTGGTGTCACCGCCCCCCTCCCCCTGTACTTTGCTGTTAGAGCCTAGCCAGTTGAAGTGGACTTGTTTCCTGCGTGTGGCTGTGACAACCAAGACTGTAAACGTCGCAAACACACCGGTCGACCAATTGGTATAACCGTGTAAATAAGAACCACACATGAATCTACTTTATTCCTGCTATGTAAATAGAGACACCAGATGATCAAAAGCAACAAAAAGTAACAAATACTATGAAAAATGACTTCTTGTACTGCAACAAACAGCCGAAAGAAAAAAATAAAATGTTTTGGAGTTTGTGACCTGAATGATACGCTCTATCTCTCTCCCCCGATGCTTGATCTCTCGCTCTTCTGTGCCCCAGCACTGTGCCATTCAGTGAAATTCCTTAGTGATCCAATGGAGAGAGAAAGCCACAGAGAGAGAGATTATAATGTGTAGTAGATTTTTATTTATACAAATGAAAAATGGAACAAAAAAAAAAAAAAATCCCGGCACAGTTTTTATGTAATATAATCCATTACATGTTGTTAATGTTTGGCCTTTGACATTCCCAGGGTGGAATTGCCGAGGGCAGCAGGGGGAGGTGGTGGTGGTGGTGCGTGTGGTGGGGGCGGGAGGTGTGGGCCAAGCAAGATAGATGTCGTCAAATGTCATGCTGTGCCTCACAGGCACGATAAGGCATTGTGGGAGAACGACAACATCCATGAAGTGATTCGGTTTGTTCTTGTATTATTTGGAAGATATAACCAGATTACATACTTTTAACAACATGGGTTTTAGCATGTATGATAATGACATTTGTTTTGCTATCAGAGAATATTGCATTTTGCTGTTTCTTGAAGATAGTTTCAGCATTACTCCAGCGCCTAATGTGACAATTCATTAATTTCCTGTGTGCATGTGTGTAAGTATGAGTGTGTCTGTATGGCTGTTAATGTGTGTCCAGTGATGAGTGTGTGTGTGCGTGTGTGTGTGTGCGTGTGCCGTGCACCAGACTTTTGTATGTGCACACACATTTGAAAGGCTATTTTTTTGTGACGTGACTTGAATGCACATCAGTTAAACGGGCAGGGGTGGGGGTACGTATTTCCGAGTGCTGCCATTACTTCTCCGCCTCAAATGGAAGTTGCTCTTGTCGTGGCGTTCAGGTACGAGGAGGACAGGAGAAATCAGACCGCCTCCAGAGACATGAGATACCCACATACTATGAAAATAACAAGCAGGGTTGACCGATCGGGTGAAACATGTTTCCAATATGCCACCTTATGCAAGCGATACATTTGAGAAATTAGCTGTCAAGAGAGAGCTGCTCATGAAGCTCCTTTCATCCAGCTGAAATCTGTCTGACCTTCACTAAACTGAGAGTTTGCCTTCTTATACGGTTTATTTATAGGTATTTGTTATGGTTTATTTATCAGTTTTAATGTATGTTTTTGGAATATTTATTCACATTGATTTATTCATGGCATTGTTTTTGTTTTTTTGTTTTTTTGGGACTTCCTCCCTCATAAACCTGCGGCAAATGAAAGAGTGTGGCAAGTAGACGGAACGTGAGCAGAAAATAGATGCATCCTCTGCAGTGTGACATTTGGCTACGGCCTGACTGTCCCACTTCTAAGAGGACCCAAAGGACAGCTTTTAGCTGTGGCTCCTGGGGCTGGAAGAGAGAGAGGGTTAAAGACAGATAAGGGAGAGGGATTACAAGGATTTGCCGCCATTTATTCTTGTTATTCAAATCATTTGTGTAACATTATATGGGCCACGGAGTGCAACGCGGCTCAGAAAGAAGGCCCTTGTATCATCTCTTGAGCCATAGGGGGAACATGTGCAATACTGGTTTGATGGTATATGACTTGGATGTGGACCTGAACCTGGGAGCTGTCTGTGTTTACAAATGAAAAGACAGTATGCATATGTATTCTGCTCTGCTGCAGTGCTGGACAATGTGACGCACGGATCTCATGGCTCAGTTGTCGGGCACCGTACTGAGACAGCACTCACTGGTCAACTGAGGACAACTGAATGTATTTTAACAAGCAGGACACAAGATAAAACAATTCACTCCAGGGTGGAAGTGTTAATGGGAAACACAAGACGGCCATCATCATCTTTATCCTCATCATTCTCATCACCATCACCATTAACTCCGTCCCTCCGTCACTGCATTTGACATAATGTGCTGATGCTGATCTCTAGTGCTCAGCTGGGACCTGCCCCGGGGAGAAACACTGTTTAGACAGGCACCCCCCATGAGAGGACGAATGTGCGTCACCTTGGGCCTGCTTCTCTTCTTTTTTTTCCAGCCCCAACCCCCCCAACCCCCCTCCCATCTCATCCACATTTTAATATCAATCTCAATGGACTCCATTAGTGCTGCACTTCTTTGAGAGTGTTAATTTGTTTTGTCAAAAGCTTTGTTTACCCCAGATTAATATCTCAATAAACAGAGGAGTGCTGTACTGTGGTAAATGATAGTGATTATACAGTAGGAAGGTCTGGGGCCCACGCTGTCGGACGGAGGCTCACATAACGGGAGTTTCTCCACCGTTCAAAGCCCTCCAAACCTCTGATTATAAGAATAACACCGTGGGTACTCATTTACTGCAGTGAACTCACCCTCACTCGCTTCCCTGCTCTCTTTTTCCTTCTTGGTCTGCAAATGTTTAACACAATTCCCATTCCATGCTGGTGGCAAGCCTGGCATGCGTGTGCTTCAGTGGTTAGGAGCGAAGTTGTTTAAAAGGTGGGACGCCCAACCTCTGACACAGTGCTGTTTCACCCCTGCAGCTTAGTGTCAGTGGAAAGTGAGCTGTGGCATTGTTCAGTCTATCATTAGACAGCAGAGGTCCCAGCAGGCCTACTGTCCTTTCTCTTGCAGTTGACCCTTTCACACACTTTTTTTTTATTTATTATTTTTTCCAGCGATTTGTGTGGCCTATATCACACCAGGAGGGCAGTTGTGGGTGGGGGGAGGAGGGTGTTCAACAGCAGCAGAGAAGCAGAGGGTCATTATGTCTGCAAAGACTGGCCCAAGAGGGGACGGAGCGGGGACAACATCAGCAGAGATGTCACAGATGTCACAAATTCATAGCCAAAGGCGGTGGGAGCGGGAGGGCGGCTGGTCAGGCGGGTTTGCAGTGAGCCTGTGCAGGGTTGGATGTGGAGATAAGGAGATGGATGTGCTGCTTTGTCTCACATGGCTGTTGGTGGTTTGCAGCCCAGAGGTTATCACTCTGTGGTTTAACTTGATCAACCTGGTATGTCGGCTCTCGTGTTCGCTCATAGAATAAAACAGATCGGCCTGTCGAGGAAGAAACATGATGTGATTGTTGTTCGGTCTAATGGATGCTTCCTTTAAAAAAAAATGTGAATATGAATCCACTGCCGCGTCAGCTGATTAAAGCAAGATTTTTGGAGTTCTAAGTAATGCGACAGGATTTTCCTATAGAGATTTTTAAAAAGCAAATGTAAACAATGATAAAGTAGTACTATTTTATTATTGGTCTCTTGTTACGTATCCACATGACTACTATACAGTACTTATAGAGTAGTTTTAAGAATATGTAGGGGTATGGCATAAACCCAGAGATGAGGATTGTGCTGTTTCTCTCTTTTTGTCTTGAATATGAATGGGGAGCTGTGCCAGCGATTCAGGCCAGCGGCCATCTTTGATGCACAGGGTGGGACCAACAACAAGAGGGGCTTTTAGGTAGAATGGGGTTCTCAATGCAAAGCTGAAGATGTGAGGCCCATTCTACATAGAGACCCCGAGGTCCAAAACCAAAACAAACATATCCTTTGACACACAGACATATGTACAATACACTTATTCAGTCAGGTTCAGTAGTTTTATACACTGCAGATGTGGATCAGCTTTTTACATATGAACATCTGTCCACAGCAGGAGCAAGCTGAATCTGTAGGCATGATTTTTTTTTTTTCTATTTCGTCCTTTATCTCCGCTGAGTGCACTGTCTCTTAGAGTGGGGAGGAGCTGAACTGTGCCTGCATGTGCTTGTCCATGGCTATAGTGATCTCCATCCCATGATCATCCACAGGCCTGCCAGAAAAAAAACGCAGCCCCACAGGGTGTGCGTCTGTCGTCAGAGGTAGAATAGCTGGCTACAGCTGGTGCGAATGGGATATTCTGAGAATCAGCAAAGGGCTGTATTAATGAGCTCGTTACAGCAGAACCTGGTCAGTATTGGACATCCCCGACATGCTCATATTTATGGGATTATATTATTGGGTGCTAGTGGTTTTACATAGCAGGATGTAGGCATTGGTAGGAACAATGAGAACTGACATTGTGCCATGTGGGGTTCTACATATAGCACCATTTACAGAGCTTTCTGTGACTTTTCTATGAAATGGATAATTTATCATGTACCGCTGAGACATTTGTAAACTGAGTTTAATAATAACTCCTTGATTCTGTTTCTGTTTTTTTTTTTTTTTTTTGAGCAATGATGTTCATTTGCTTTATTTGATTTTTGTTTTTTTCTCATGGTCATTGCTTTGACAGCTGTCTGGGCCAAAGGGGATGATTTTCTGTGAGTGTTTGCGTCATTGCAGGTCAGAGCGACCTTGTATCAGCACATATTAATAAAAAACTATTGAAAATATACTCCGTTCATGCTTCAGGATTTCTCTACAAACATCTCAAAGGGGCTCAGTTGTGTGTGTGCGTACGTATGGTTGTGCGCTGATGCACAGCATAATTACTTATGTGTTTGTGCATGTGCCAGTGTGATAAAAGCATAACAGCACACAGGAATTATTAATCTTTTGCAGTGCCATAAGCTTCATTATACCCCATGATTCAAACTGGAAATGAAAAGACATGTTTAAGCACTAATACGGTGGCTATGTTTTATTCATGGGCTGTCCTGCAGGTTACGACAGCATTGTGTTGCTCATCTGTGTACCATGGGAAGCAGGGGACTGAAGCCAAGTCACCCAGCACCTTCCTGAGTCAGCTCCCCTTTGAACCATACACTGTATGCATATGCAGATTTGACCCAGTGGTTGGGATGATGATTCTGCCAAACACTGGCCTGTGTCCAAAGCATACTACACAAGGTGATCAAAGAGATGCAGAAATAAAGCAAGCTGTCAGTTTAGGAGACAATACCCAGAGCCCCAAAACTCTTAGTGTTTGGACAGGGACTAATAAGAGCATCACGTGCCAGGGAGGATGGGAGGACTGGTCCCATACTAATCTGGAGAAAGCAAGGCTTTGTTTCACTACAGTAACCCTGAGTCAGTATTAGAGAGCCCAGCTACAGTAATGCTTTCAACCATCTCATATGTATGTGTATGTACATGCCGACCTGTGGGCATACTCGCTCAGCTGGATTCAGCTTTACAAAGCATCAGTCAAGGTTAATTAATCATACGGTGTGGTGTGATCCCTGATGTAATCTTTTAATAACTGCAGTGTGAGTACAGCTTACTGACTTCTGAATGAAACACTGTTTGCTTGCAGCTGCCTATTAAGCCCTAGCAGCACACAACAGTAGGCGACCTATAGTACACTCCAGAGTAAGCATAAACATAGTGATCAGTTAGAGATAACAAACCTAAGTGTTGAAACTGCGGCCCATAGCTTCCCTTAAGCCTTCCTTATCCCTGATGTGGTATGATCAGAGTTCAGCTCCCGCTGATTTTTGTTCCCTTGACTGCTCATAATCCCGCTCACAATGGAGTGTGATTGGTAACTAATTAGTCAATATCTTATTATTATGTGCATCAGAGCATGGAGTATTCATGCGTAATTGCGGCCTTGCTGAAACTTTGCCTCTTCCCTTTTATTCATTTTTTTTCATGTCCTGCTGTATGCTGTACATGTATGATGACATGTGATGATCCACCCCCACCCTACCCCCCACCCCCACCCCTCACCCCCGCACTACCCATCCACCAATCCTCCTAGCCCCTGCATCCCTCCCTCATGTCCCTTCAGTGAAACTCCCCGAGAGGGGAGGCTCAGAGGCCTTGACCATTCAATCACCCTCTTTCCACCGGTGCTGCAGTAACACTTTCACACACTGACATAGCAAACATGAGCAACCAAGCCTCTAACCCCTGACACAGTCACTCTCCGGCTCTCAGTCCATCTGAGGGGTAAAAAAAAGTGTCTTTTTCAAGGTCATTGCACATTTAGGGAAGCTTAAAATAGAATCAGACATCGACAAACCAAGACTCACAGCAACTCTCAGCAGATCCCGAGAGATAGAGGAAATAGATGTATTAAATTCAGCCTGAACCCCTGAGTGTTTGTGTGTTACTGTAATTACTACCATACATCAAGCCACAGGGGCAACAAATCTTTTAAGTGCTATAACATACAGCAAAAAACACTTAAATTATCAAATGATATGTGATGTACTTACTGTTCCTTTATTGGTTGATTCATAAATCAGAGCAATAACTATACTAGGAAATAAAGCTATCAACCCAAACACACACACTGATTGCATAGACCAATAGCTACTCAACAGCACTATAATCATTTATTGAACCCAAAGAATATGTAGCTCCACCCACAGTGTTTGACCATAAAAAATACAATACATAAAAATAGGATGTACATTTTAGGCCTTTGTACATTTGCAGCTATTTGAAGCTATTGCAGTCTGGAATAAATGTGTGTTTATTGCATTGGCATTACTCAACAAAAGTCAGAAGAGATGTTATTGCCTATGTATCTCAGTATTGTAGGACTCATGACTATTCACTGCCCCCATGTGGTATAAAGCTGACACTCCGTGTTCTGTGTTCTCTGTTGCCTTCAATAGTTAAGACACCAAGGTAAAAATGACCAGGCAGTGAAATCACTTCAAAATTTGTGGCAAGAATTCATAAAATAATTTTTAATAGCTCAATATTGTAATTGTTACATATATAAATCGATTAACTAAAAAGCAAAAGAAATGATACTGATTTCATAAGTGATAAAAAATATAGCATCAAATGCGGAGTGAAATGCAAGCAAGTGACTAATACAGAATAATTTTAGTCAATGTTGAAAAAGAGAAAAGGCAGCATTACAATTTACAATTGATTAGAAAATATAAAAAAAGTACATGTAATAAACTCAAAAAGAACAGAAAAACTAAAGAAAAGCTATTCATTTTCATTTTAATAATATAGAATATTTTATATAAGATATATCAGTTTATTTTATAAATATTTATTTATGCCATACATTACATCATATCTGATGTATAGGTGCATTAATTAAGTTGTCTCACCTGTGTATGGGATACATTTTCTGACAGGTCCACCCATCCTTTCGTCAAGCCAAGCATTTAATACTCTCAGTAAAAAAAAAAAAAAAATCCCATCATTATTATTAGTATTATTTTAATGAGACCAGTGTCTTCCATTTGATTGATGAAGCTATATTGTGATAACTGTCAGTTAATGTAATCATTGTCTGATGTAATGATTACAAAATGTAATGTTCATCTAATGAGGCTTGTAAAAAAATATATTTTCAAACGCTGTGAAAAAAGACATGCTGATCAAGAGAGAAAAGCATTGTGGGAAAAGAATTATCATTTAAACAAAATTGCTTGACTTGATCCCAAAGGAGTTCCCAGTAAATGTACCCAATACACCGATAGTGAGAATACTTAATGTTGGTTATATAATATAGGTTATTATTATTATTATTATTATTATTATTATTATTATTATTACTACTATTGTTTAGTATTTATTTAGATAACGTTCTTCATCTTGGGTGTAGACTCCACGTCAGTGTTCTGCAGAAAACCAAAAGGAAAGCAAAATCAAAAGAAAAACAACACAAAAAAATATACTAAAGCAGGTATGGAAAGCTTTCTACTTACTGGTGCAGCAAAGCACCTGCTGACCTGGTCTGGGTCAAAGCCGCACTTGTTCACAAAAGCTTCGGCTCCACCTGTCATGTCAGGACCTTGGATGTTAGCTCTAGAGACAGAATCAACAAGGAATAGAGACGTGAACCTAACAGCACAATTGCAGCAAAGCCCGGTTTGTGCTCACTTTTCCGAGCACATGTCAGACAAGTTCTGAAAGTTCAGACTGGCCCTTCATCTTTGGGATGCGGGTTGGGGGGAGCAGTTCATAAAGTTACTCCTGACAGCTGTCTACAGGCCAAATGAAACAAGGTATGAGGGAGACTGGAAATTGGAAAGCAACAGAGATTTGTCTTTGGGGACAGTTATGAGTGCAGAGTGACAGAGAACCAGTCTCACCGCTCATTCGGCAACAGCGACTCTCCTTCTGCCTCATGATCTTCACGACCACAATCACCGAAATCATCACACACACATCCACTGTGCATGTCTGTGACCCTGGAGAAGAATTCACAGCCATTATTATGAGGATGGGCAGAGAAAAACTTTCTGTCTAGTTTTATCTCCATTCGATTCTTATTTTTTCCTTTTTGTACCTTTGAAAAAATTAAAGTTAAATTTGATTTGATTTAATTTGACATCAGTTTGTAGTCATCAGCTCAAGTTACCAAAACTAATATTAGTATTGGTAATTGGTAGTTTATTTTCATCTCAGCCTCACACTGATAGTCTGCATCTGATGTTTCTAGCTTTAATCATGTTTTATCACTGTGGATTTTTTTTCACTTTATTTACTTATCATTTTGCAAACATCTGTAACAGAAGTTAATACAACCTGTGTAATTACATTATAAATTAGATTATAGAATAAATGATAAATATCTAAAAATGAACCACTAATAAAAAAGTGATTAACCTCTTGGAGGCAGAAACATAAACATACACATTTTCAAAAGGACACATTCTCAATTCACATCGTCTAGCAACTCTTTGAAGTGTGTTATATAAGCTATGCAAAAATGTGCAAATTTAAAAATCGCTTCAACTCTATTGCAAGATAGTATCCACCACAATTTAAACTGTTAGATAACAGACTTACGTCACAACGTCGCTTCCTCCTGGATCATCCCTCAAGTCCCTGAAGCAGACATATACAATAGTTATCTAATAGTAATAATATGAATTGATAATAAACACACCAACAATCCACCCAGTGCCAACAGCTTACCTGTTCATGGCTCTGTTAACATCAGGGGCTTTTATGTTGCCACTGTAAAACAAATAACAGTTAAGAATGGCACTACCTGTCCAGTTAAAGGGACACTTCAACTAAATCTTTCAAGCAAAGCTGGTTACAGGCACAAGAAAAAGTCAACAGTTCTCATTCTCACTTTTCAGTTGACTCATTGTTCAAGTTGTGGTCCAGACCGTTGGTGTAAGGACTGTTGCCATCAGTCTTAGGATCAACACTATGGAGACAAATGCAGCTTTTATCAGATAACAGTCTAGACTTCCTTATTATTATAATTTTTTTAAACACACTTTGATGGTTTTGACAAGCACCATGTGTTGTATGTGTGTATATAGCTGTTTTCATGGCAGCCTAACCTGTGAACATGCACAGTTTTTAGAGTGTCATCTTGCTCAGGATCATTTCCACCACTCTCCTGTAGATCAGTGGCAGGAGGTATGTCAACCAGGCTACAGTGACAAAGAAAAGATGTAGAAGATTAACAGAACTTCAGGGATCTGTTTTAAAAGTAACATTCACACATAAAAAGACTCACGTAATCTCTGCTTTCTCTGTTAACTCTGCCTCGGAATTCCCCTTTCTGAGACAACAGGAAGTCAGTGTAGATGATCTGTGCTGTACCCTGAAACAAGAAAACAAACACTTCTGAATCCATGCAAGATTCTGTGTTATGTACGTGTATAAATCAGATTAATAGTTGATTGTTGTTACACACAGAATAGAACTCACTTCATGTCCTTTTTCCAAGTAATGTAACACCTAACAAGCACCCTGATAATGACAATGATCCCAATGATCCCAATGATTCCAATGATCCCAATGACAAGCTTTATCACACCAGCTGACACACAGACAAAATGCAAACATGTCATCATCAAATATTCATTTGAGTTATATTTTTAATGTTGTGAGACATTGGAATAATTAACAGAATGAACTTCCACTCACTGAGGCTCCATGGTAAATCTGGCTCAGGATCCTTTATTTCCTCTGTTAAAAGTAAAGAGGTGAGATACTTGTACATATAATGTATATATGATATATATGTATGCATACAGTATATGATCAGGGTCATTAGTGAACCAGGTATTCACAACATCTCATTGCCTTACCAGTAATTTTAAAAAACACCCAGTTCTCTTTCACAAGCGGACCCTTGAAAGGCGAAAGCAAAGTTGTGAGTCAATATTTCATATTTACAACACAACAAGCCAGTCTGACTTCTATAGAATGAGTTCATATACATACTATGAGGGAAACTCACCATAGAAATGAAGCATTTTACTTTCAGGTCTCTGCAGTCTCTTGTAACAACTGAATAGTTGTCCATGCTTTTCACCTCATGCAAATATACAAGTTGTTTTCCAGGCTTGGCAATAGCAATCAGAGTCTGTTGGCGAGTAAGAAAAAGATTACTTTCACTTTCTCTTTCCCTCTGTCTATTTCTTAAAGACCTTGCTAACATTATTTTGTATAACAAACTATGAACTATAACAGAGTTTGAAAGCTAATCAAAATACCTTGTCATAAAATGCAGATATCTCAGATCCAGCGGGGCAATCGTGTGCGAAGTTAAAACCATCGCCATTTTTGATGTTGAAGCAGGAAGTGTTTCGTTGAGAATATTCTTTGAAACATGAGAATTATACATTGTATCATTAACTAACTTTTTTAGGCCTCAGAGAAACATTCTTAAATGGCAACACAAGCAGTATCAAAAAGTAGATTAGACTTAAACAGTGAATTAACTCAGTGTTCAGTCAACAATAAACCCAGCAAAAAAAAAGGAAAAACAGGAAAGAAATATATATGCTCACAAAGGTCCATCTCTTACCTATTGTGCTGGCACACAATGATATTATCACAGAAGCCAAAACATACATTTGAAGAGTCATTTTGTCGAAGGATAGAGGACAGAGTGAAGACAGCGTCTTCCGTGTGGACAAACAAAAAGAATGAGGAAGAGAACTGATACAGGAAGGGGCAGGCTTAAGGTTTATACTGCTCTTGAACTGGGCTACAATAATGTGATTTATATTAGTTTCAAAAGATGTTTTTCTTCATTTTTTATGAAATCAATTTATACAGTAAGGGTAACCTGTTGTGTAATTTTACAATTTCGTTCATTTATTGTTTTTTTTTTTACTGTGGTCACATAACTCCACACATACCTTCTATTGAAACAGAGAGACAAACAATGCAATCCCCTCTGTTTCTATACCAACCGTTTTGTTCATTTACCAGTCTTCCAATGAAATCTGTCATATATATGTAAATATCATCATATTGTTTTCTCCCTTCTTGAATAAACAAACAAAAAAGAAACAAACAGAGGAACAACACAACGCGCAGGACTTGATTAGCTCGGCGTCTGTCCTTCAGTCCCTCATCGCAGATTTTCACTCAAATTATCATGAGTGACATATTAATTTCTTAAGTAAATATAAGTATGTACTGGTCTTGCTGATGAAATATTGCTCATATTATGAATGTGCAACAAGCACAACACCTCTAATGGATTTCTAATGTACCCTCACCGAGCACTTTATTAAAAACACCATACTAATAATGTGAAGGGCCTCCCTTTGCTCTCAATTCTTCGTGGCATTGATTCCACAACATGTCAGAAACTGCCGCCTAGATTCTGCTCTATGTTGACATGATTCCATCACATTATTTCTGCAGATTTGTCAGCTGCACATTCATGCAGCAAATCTCCTGTTCCTCCACACCCCAGAGGTGTTCTACTGGATTCAAACATGGTGACTGAGGAGGCCACTGAAGTTCGCTGAACTCATTGTCATGTTCATGAAACCAGTTTGAAATGACTTTTGCTTGGCGAGTTATCATGCTGGAAGTAGCCATTAGAAGCCTTTTTGGCCATAAAGGGATACACATGGTCATCTACAATACTCAGATAGGCTGTGGCATTCAAACGACGAGTGAATTGTGCCAAGAAAACATTCCCCACACCATCAAGCTACCACCACCAGCCTCTTTTTCTAGTCTTAAACTGTCCAGTTTTGGTGGCCCAGCCACCTCAAGGTTTGATGTTCTGTATTCGAGATGCTTCTCTGCTCACCGCAGTTGTAAAGAGTGGTTGTCTGAGTTACCATATCCCTTCTGTCAGCCCTGACCAGTCCGGCCATTCTCCTCTGACCTCTGGCATCAACATGGTGTTTCTGTCTGCGGAGCTGCTGCTCACTGGGTGTTTTATTTTTGTTTTTTTACACCGCTCTGAGTAAAAACTCTAGAGACTGTTGTGTGTGAAAATCCAAGGAGATCAGAAGCTTCAGAAATACTCAAACCAGCCCTGCAAAGTCACAGAGATCACATTTTTCCCCCACTCTGATGTTTGATGTGAACATTAACTGAATCTCCTGACCCATATCTGCATGATTTTAGTCATTGCACTGCTGGCTCGTGATTGGCTGATTGGATAATTGCATGAAAAAGCAAGTGTACGGGTGTTCTTAGTGAAGTAGTTGGTGAGTGTAGTTTTGCGTGTGGAACACAAGGGGAGGCCCTTGTCCTATGGGTCAGAGACTCACAGATATACAGATAGCCCTGGCTTTTAAGATCACCACAAGGTTTTAATTTCATTGTAGATCAAATGAGAATAAAAAGGGGAAACACATAATGTATTATACATGTGGTCTGAAAGATATGCACAGGGATGTGTCAGAAAAACACATCCTTCAGCCCACTAGGAGTTCTGTATCGTGACAGGATTTTTCCACTACTCAAGGTGGATGCATTTGTATTTATCCATGTTCACATTTGTGTTGCGTATTTCCTCCTGTTATCTTCAGAGACAGCTCGTAGACAGAGGATGGCAGTCCTCCCAACTTATTCTAACCATTAGAGAACAGAGGAAGAACAAAGGCCTCTCAGTACTCTGTCATTTTTCTTTCACATACACACACACACACACACACACATGCACAGTGCAAAGATAAAGCAGAAGCTGCCATGGTGCAGCACGCTTCATTTACACTGCATCTTCTCTGGTCCACCGAGAAAACACAGACCATACACTGTGTCACTCAATACGGGCCCCTCTCTATCTCTTCAACTCTGACTACTCCCCTTCCTCGATCTCTCTGCCCCTCTCTCCTTTGCCCTTCCCTGTCTCTCTTTGATGGCAAGAGTCCACCAGCACAGACAAGTAAAAATGTGCTTTCCAAACATACTTTCAAGTTTCCACCTTAAATATAATCATTGCATTGGATGTGGGAGTAGATGAAGTGACAGAGAAGCCAAGTATATTTACTTATTAGCCAATTTGGTGTGTCTAACCAGCTTAACATTGCATCATTCTTGAAGGTTTCATCACTCCTTGGCTAGGGCCTCAATGAAAAAAGAAAAAACACTGTGTGGAAGTGGGCTTGTCCAATCATCTGATCCATTTTCCATAGATATCAAGTGACAGTGGGAGGCTTGGATATCCGACCATGCCTCTCCATATCCTCAGAGCTTCTGCATAAACAGAGGAGAGCAGTGATGACGCAGGACAGCCTGAAAACACACACAAGGCTAGGAACATGCATGTCCCACAGCCCACACTCCCACAAACACTGTGCGTCTGTTTCTGCAGCCTGGATGAAGGACTAAATTCCAAACAGTCCAAACAGGACTTCTAGGGTAAATAATTACAATTCTTGTTCTGTTCATAAGAGTGGTGATGAGAGATAAACAGCTCTCTTCCTGTCTCTCCCCTCCAAATCTTTCATTCTCTTTCAAGAGTTTCAAAGGTAAGAAGAACGGCTAAATTAACTCCCATAAAGTTTTTATGGTTCATTATTATGAACTCAAGTTGAAGACAAAAACTGGGTGCACTATTCAGGGCGTGTGAGTTGTGGAGTCAACACTGAGGCAAAGCAACACCCCGAGAATCCTGAGTAGCTCTGAAACAATAGTGCTGGCTGCTCCGTGCTCCTCCATAGCTCCACAGCAGTTTCAAAATACACCTGGTAGAAAGCCAACCGCAACCAAAACAGCATATACAAGCCAGATATGACTCCTTTTAAGAAAACAGTATCATGTTCACACTCTGAAAGTGTTTTTTTTCTCCAGTTATATTATTAATGCAGAGATCAACATCACAGGCCTTTACATTGCATTCACCCTGAATCCAAACCTTGTGTGATTGAACTGTAGCTAGGAAAAACATCAAGTCACTAGGGGTGCTTTCAAGTAAATGGTAATAAGCATAATCCCTCACTCTGAGTACAAGGACCAAAAAGAGAGGTGAGTTTAGGGAACAGAAAATCGTGCTGGGACTGTTACACAAACTTTGGTCCGTCCAGTCGGCTCAGTATGAGGCCCAAAACCCCTACTGGCAAAGACTGGATACCACCACAAGGGACAGCTACACATGTCCAGCACAGGAAGCACACCAACACCAACACACATACAGAAAAATATGTAGGCAGTAATCACATTCATCTGGGTTTCACCCAGCTCACACACAGTATAGCGATGTGCCAAGTGTGTTCTGTAATACATAAACATTCAATTATGCTATGCGGTTACATTATGGCAATCATATACCAGAATATTCTTTGCTAGGAGTGGAGGTGTCATGGGAATATATGAATATACGAAGGGCTTCACACAATACTGTGTACACCCCCACCCCATCTACACCTCCTACACACATATCAAAGCCCCTAACTCTCCCTCTCATTTCCAAAACCACAGCTCCCCTTTACAGAGCGTGGTTAGCCTGGGCACAGCAACCTGATCCTGCTGAGAAAATCTTATAAAAGGAAGCAAATAAAACAACCCAATCACAAACACCTCTCCTCCACAGAGCCAAACATGAAAGATCTGCTGACAGAGAGCCTATCAGTGTTTGAATAGAAAGGCTTGGTGTGGTTGCATCATTTACATTAGGCTATAACTTGCAAACTGCCACGTCAAGGAAGGCACTGCAGAGTATGATGCACAGCAGCTTTTGTTCATATGCTGCTGAGACACATGTTGCGCAATATCATAGAGCAACTTGGACAAGCTCTATTAATCTTTTTTCCAGCTCAATCTCCTGAGAGGGATCTCTGTCAGAAAACAAACCTCTCTGTTTGAAGCATGGCCTCCAGTTAAACTTGTTCAACTTCTGCCTTTCTCTCTATATTTCGCCCTCCTTCTTACTCTGTTTTCTCTCCCACTTTCCCTCTCACTCCACTTTTCTTCCCCTGTCATCTCTCTTCCTCCCTCTCTCTGCTCTTTACTCTCCTTTGCCATTGTCCCCCCCACTCCCAGTGTTTCTTTTCTTTGCTCTCTTCATTTATTTCCCCCCTGTGATTTGTTGCTGGCATAACTCTGAGAATTTGGCTGGGCGAACCCAGGGCAAGCGTGTCTTGTTACAGCAGTCCAGGCCCTCTGATAAAGCCCTACATTGTGAGGGATAATCCCTGAGAAACAATTGAGATATTTTTTATTCCGTGCCCTTTGTTATTTCTGTAGGCTCACACGTAAATATACACACAGCATGTACACACACATACAATACAACTCAATTCACACACTCCACTATTTGTTCTGACACACAAACAAGGACATGTACAAGCACTGGCATGCACTGCACACTAAATGGACTCATGAGAAAGTATGTAAGAAGTTCACATCAAATTACCCATTTGGTTCATTTTCTTTTATAAGCTGCTCACTATGCATATCCAAGACTGTCTCACCTGAAGCTACATGAGTGACATGATAGGAGTTTTAAGGGACGGGGATTTGTAAATGGGGAGTTGCTGCGGTGCTGTGAAATGTCAGGTAAGTCAGTGCGTCTGTCACTGTCATGTTTTGTCAAGGCAGCCCTTCTGTAGCTGTTCACACTTGACTTGGTCCTATTGTTAAATAAACAAAGCCTTGTGTTTGGTTGTGTTGCAGATCAGTGAGGTGATCCGGTGCTCACCTGAAAATTAGGAGGGGGAAAAAAAAGCAGAGAGGAGAATGGAAAAAAGAACAGAACAATGAGACTGCAAAAAAAACAAATTTTACATTCTAACACACTTTAAGACTTCACAAAAATGTGCCAGCCGTTTTCACAGCAGACAGTCAGACATGTAATAGCATGAAAAGCACTGAAAACATGAACAATGGCTGTGTGCCATTTAGGTGCTCAAGTTTGATGGCCCTGGTACCTTACTGGGACACTCAAACTCAGTGGAGCCGTCATTAGGGTTATTAGTGCCACTTGTGACTTTGCTGCTATGACAAGTGAAAATATCTGCTGCGAAAAACTCCTACTGTGTGCCACAATCTCACTCTCCGCTTTTTTTTCCTTTGATGTAAGGCTGACAACTCAACCGACTGCCAGTACCTAGATGATGGCAATTCATTTATTTTAAATCAATTCACAGCTTCAATACATGCTATAAACATATATACAAGCTATGCAAGCTTTTGCTATTGCTACATAGCCAACATTAGCATTAACAGCTGTTTACTTACCAGTCTAGAACAAATGTTGTGAGTTTAGCATCAAACCTCATTTCTTTACTTTCTTACCTCTACTCACGTTTCTTACTTGTCTCCAGTTGTGGAAAGCAACCCTTTTATTTTTCCTCTGTTTCTATCACTTCTTTTCTTCTGAAGTTAGCATGCTAACCAGGTAGCTCCAGCCCAGTTGGCCCATCTCATCACTGTGATGTCCAGTCTGTCCTGAAGAAATAGTGCTTCTCAGAGGGCATATTGTAAGCTTTTGTATTGTAAATGCAACAATGACTGAAGCTCTTGGCAAAGTAATGTACGCTGGCATATAGCAATAGCAAAACTTACAAATAGCCCCTTTAATGAAGTTATTGTTTGAATTTTGAGACTAGATTACTTACTTGTGAACGTTTCTTTTTTGCAGCATGTCAGCTCCTGCTGAAGACAGCTGTTCTGTGTCTAGACAGGTAGATGCCTCTGCGGTTTCAGGCTTGGGACTGCCTCCCTGTCACGACCATCATTCCTCATCTTCCAACAGGAGGTGTCCTTCACCGGCTTTTCCACTGCTGCCATCATCTGTCACCACGACCAAGGGGAAGGAGAAACATAATTACAGGGCAGAGGCAGCCATAACTCAACCCACAAGCTTAACACTAATAACAATAGTAGCCAGCAGCTGTAACTGTCAGATTGACATTGTTCAACAATTACACCAAATTACTGTAAACAATCCATCGTAAAAACTGTTGTAGTCCACCTGTTGCCCAATGGCGACAGGAAAAAGACCAGATATGTCCTGCTAAAATAATAAGACAAAGATGAGCACGGGCAACAGATTTAATAATGATTTGTTACTGTTGTTAAAGAGGATATCTTACACTTATTGTTATGTATTCATATATATATATACTTATTGTTGTACATATTACACAAGTTCTCCTTGGCAAGTGATGTTAGTGGATCAGTGTTACACACACAAATTACTCGCTAGTTCATCTCACTTATTACAAGGAATCACAGGAATATTATCGGGTGTCTGCTGTGTGCATACTCATTAAACTATTGGCACTAAGCTATGTGCAAAATGATGATGAAAGGATATATACACTGGCATACACACACAGGAGAGGCTTGCACTGTATTTAACAGTCATCTGGGCTCCAGCAAGCACATTTCATTGGCTCTCTGTGCTTCAGTGTTGTAAGTGTGACCTCAGCACCTGTGGTTCTTCAATTCTCTATGTTATTCTAGCCGGTTCCTGGGGAAGACTTAGTAATTAGGACTGCACTGCACTGATAGCACCATTGTTACTATAGACAGACACACACACTACTTCGCTATAACTCTTATATACTCACTCTTACGCACACATTTATACTCTTTTATACTCACATTGGCTTGATACATCAAGAAGGAGACTTGATGTATGAGGCCAAAACAGTGAACTAAAACAGTGAACAGTGGCCACAACTAACAATTACAGAATAATGGCACATTAAACCATTAAAATGCTTGGCTTTGACATGATTCAGTGCAGTGTAACAGTGATGCAAGAAGAGCCACAAAGTCAGTAAATAGATGTCAGTTATTCAGTGATATCTATCTAAGTTTGCTAAAATTAGTGGTAAACCGTTGGTCATCAGACCAAGTACAACTATAGCCACTCCAAAGAGTATTTCATTTGGTTTTGTTGTTAATAAATTTAATGTTTAATTGTTAAGAGGAAGAATGTGTTATTGCTTCTTTCAAAAATGACAGTCTCACTTTAAGCAAGCCTTCAGCCTATCAGGAGCTGAAAATGTGAACTAACTCATTTAATCACACTTCCTTCCTTTCCTAATAAACATTCACCACACAATCTCTGCCTCACACTCACAATCACTTTCTCCTCCACAAGACATAATACTCACACACACAAAAACAATGATGTGCTCACTCACTCATTCCACTATTCTACCACATAAAACCCTCATCCACCATTTTCACACACTCAGCTGGTCTATCTCACATACACACACATCATTTCTCTCTTTAATTTATTATAAATAACATCAATATTTCTCACACACACCACTATTCTATCGCAAATGTATTACAATAAAGAGTCAAATGGTATATGTAGGCAAGAGTGATAGTATTTGTGGGGGAGAGTATAGTGGTGTATGTGTGTGATTATGATGGTATGTGTAAGGGAAGGAGTGATTCATGGTCTAAAAAGCCTCTTAGACAGACACAGATGTAGGTATGTGCATAGTCATACACATTTAAAGGCAAAACCATGTTAGCCTAGTGGGCAAAAAGTCAGATTCAACACATACACACAAATGAAGACACATGCATACACCAACATGTTTTATACACACTGCTAATGCCAACTCTATCCTCAAGACATGTCTCTTGGGAGATCTTCTCCTCAGAGCTGTAGAGTAAGCAGTGAGGTCAGTTGTATACATTCAACTTTATGAGCTTGACTTGAGTAATATATTGTAGTTTGCTTAAGTGATGAATGGACTGTTTTTATGACCCCCCCCCCCCCCTGTATTAACATGGGCTGAGTGTCATGTTACTATTACATTACAACAACATGTGAATGTGTGTGGCTTATGCTTGTTCACCTTGGAACTCTGTACTGTCCTCCCCCCTCTCTGCTGCAGTCGTCACCGACACCTCACAGGTCCTAACTATTGTTTTTATTCACATGATCTTGTTTTCGCATTCCAGCCAGCCATCAGCAGCCTGCAAGCTATGGAGCAAACATGAACACAAACCCACGCAGACAGACAAACACACACACAAAATCTCTAATCCTTCAGACCGCACAATATAAACAAAGTGGTTTAGTATCCCTATCGACAACATGTCTTGTCTAGGTCTGTTTAGATAAGCTTGTTTTATTGGAGAATGTTACGTCAAATCTTTACCTGTCAGTTTTCCCCTTGTGCCCAGAAAGATTTTTATTTTGATATGTTTATTTCTGGTTTGTTTTACAGGTGACAGAACAAGAAGACTGGCTGAGGTTGCCTCGTCCTCAACAAAGAGAAGCTGCGGGTAGCAAAGGTCACCCTATCCTAAAACATTCAGCTTGACACTAAAGTAAACACACCACACATTATGGCGCCATGTCTTATCAGGTAACCTTCCATTGTTTTGTGCTTTCGTAACACTTTTTCATCCTCACAGAGACAATAATATGACCTCTACGGTGCTAAATAGTGGCTTATGAATGTGTCTTCTGCTCCATTAGCTTCATGTTATGATTGGCTGAGCTGCAGACAGGAGATCTTCAAGACAACATTTGCATTTCAACAAACTTTGCACATATTTAAATATTTGTCCCCTGAGGAAATGTTCGGCTCGGAGCAAACAGATGTTTAATTATTCTCTTGAAAAGCTGACATGAAACTAGGTTCTTGGAAAATGTCCTGTATCCTCTTGATACAAATTTGACGCTCTTGTAACAGACACATTTCTGAGAATGACTCTCCCAGGGCAGTACGGTATATCATATTGCTCGCTTTGATGTTCATAGAAGGACTGACTTGAATGTGGCTCTTCATATAATGTTCAAAAATAGCTGATACTCAGCCTAGGCTGACCAGCACAGTATGTACTGTGTGGTGCACTACCTGACAGAGCCTTGATTTGCTACGTTATGCTGTCCTGATCAGATAGCAAAATGACACTGTCCTCATCAGATAGTATGCTCACTATCTACATGTGCATATGTGCTGGACTGATAAATTAGGTATGCATTTACTGTTGTGTATGTGAGGAACTACACGAACATCAGCCACCCACACACACACACACACACACACACACACACACACACACACACACACAAACAGCAATGTCTCCACATTTGGCAGTGATTGTGACCCTGCTATCCACTGTTCTTTGAAGATCAGTTTTCTGAGGTGATCTCTAGGCTCACTCACTGAGCCAACACGGCTTGGCACATCCTAATCCCTGAAGAGCAGAGAGAGAAGACAGGGGAAGCAAGAATATTCATCTCACCAGGAACATGCAAACTAATGCTTTTCACAGACCCATATCAGGACACAATGTGCCCACTTGCTGTCCTAATGTCTGCAGCCAGTGCATTCACTGACTGTCATTACTGTGGGAGATTTAGAAATATGCACAGCAGTGAGGCTGGGGGAGCAGGCCTGAACTTGAGCATACTAAAGAGCCCATTAATCCTTTTTAATTCTATTAAGAATTGGACTACAGCTGGATAAGAGGCCAGCAGAGTTCCAGCGACTACATCTATAATGCCTTGGAGACCCACAGTGAAAAGCTCTTACTTAACAAAAATTCATATGCAAGGAAATTTCTTTTCCTCTCCACAGCTGAATCAATTTACAGCCTTAAGCAGCTTTTAGTTGGTAGTAAACAAAGATAGGGTGAGTTAGGTGAGGACTGTGCAAAGAGATATCTTTTACATGTCCATCAAAAGGGCCACATAAACAGGGCCAGAGTTTCCCAAATGGAATTTGGCAAAGCTGCAAATGCCGTGATGATGTTATCAATGTCCGACAAAAAAAAACATGTATGATACATGTGTCCTTTCCTCAAACAGAAAGAGCTATGCAGGTGAGCTACGTGCCTTCCTCAGCACACTTATCTGTGTGTTGATTTGAATCAGGACTCCCTCGCATCCGCCCTGCTATTTTTGCACCTGTCCAATTTCACAAAAATCATAATCTTATCAAGGAATTCCCCAAAGTTAAATATGAGTAAAAGGGAGAAAGTGGCTTTAGTTTTCTCTCACAGTGAAGCGTGTAGACAGTAATGGCTTTCACCTGTTGAGATAAGGGTTCAAACACCCCCCCCCTCATTCTAAATGACCACAGAGCAAGGCTACTGTTCCTACTGTGTGCACAGCCACAGCAGTGTAAATAGTGAGGCCCTTGTGCCTGGACCTTAGTAATCTGAGCACACAGAATCTGCCTCTGCTTGTCGACCCTGATTCATTTTCATTAAGGCCAAAGGGTTAGTGAGGACGACGCCAGTCGCAGTGTAAACGAGATGTCATGTTTGACAGGGTGTGTGTGCTCAGCTCAGTGGAGCAGCCAAGCTCTCGCTCAGCTCAGTCACACACACCAAAACAGAATACAATAACAAGGAGTGAAGCAGGCACAGAGAGACAAGAACCTGTCACACAAGCACAGGCATATACATTGTTCAGGAATGAAATGTGTCTCCCTAGTTACAGTATTATGAAACAAAACAGGCCTGAAAACCACGATCGCATTCCTTCCCACCCTGACGCCCCACACCCATCACCCTCACTCTCCCCAATCTACCGCCCCATCTGTTCTGCCAACTGCTCCATTACTCCTTCCCTTCATTACTGGACCACTTTTCCTGCTTGTCTGTCTCCCTTACCTCAGCATTATGAACACACCCATTACTGCAGCTCTCTCTCCTTCTCTCTGTCTCTTGCCCTCTCTGTCTAATCTGAGCTGCTTTTTATTCTCCTCCCTCAGCCTGGAAGTAGATCGGAGAGAGGGAAAAAAATGAAAGAAAATGCCTCAGACGGCACAACCTGTATCTTTCTAAGCATCTCCATGGTAGCATGACCCCCTGAAACAACCCATCATGCTCCACTGCACTTGAAAAGGACTGAGAGTGGGGAAGGGGCAGACCGAGGAAGGGTGCGAAGGGGAGAGAGAGAGAGAGAGAGAGAGAGAGAGAGAGAGCGAGAGAGAGAGAGAGAGCTGTAGTAATGAAAGAAATGAGGAGCACACTGGAGTGGAAGCTTCCAAACACAACAAGAGGTTAAATCACTTATCATTTCACTGTTTGCATTTTGTTTCAGCCCATACAGAGGCTGGTATCCTGTTTGTAAAAAAAAATGAATGGCTCTACTGTACGCTGACTGACTTTCTGACTGTGTGTCTTGGTAGGCATGAGAGACTGTGGTGCATTGCTTTTCAGTTTGCTGACCCCTAAAAATAACAGACGACAGAAGAAGTTAAAAACATTCAACATTCATTTTATTGGTTTGGTTTTTTGATTACAGTGGTTATTTCTGCCTTTCTGGCATTCACAGACAAAACAAACATGGAACAATAACTGAAAACACAAAAAATATAGCTTTCTGATAATATCCGTGGCTCAGTCTAGTAGTTACAACAGATACAATAGTAAGTCTCCGTACCTGATCAACACAAATGTAAATACAAACATAAACATGTAAAAACTGTCCAAAACTGGAACTAATACTTTTGAAATTCTGTGTAGTTTATAAAATGACATAGCTATTTACATTCAATTTGAATAATTATCATTTCAAGAAAAAAAAACAAAAAACAAATATAGTGTATGAGTCTGACATTAACAAAAATAAACACTGATTATTTAAAATTGTGATAAAATATATAATATTGATTATAATTAGAAGGTTCCATTATGTACGTTCAAGTGCTATTAATAAAGATGCACAGGAGGGCCGCTGGGGTCACACGACCATGTCAGCTCTCCTGTCACAGAGTGGCATAAATCAAGGTGCAGCTCAGAGATTGGAGTCCAGGGGCAAGAGTCAAAGGTTAAAAAATTCAGTCAAAACTCCGCCTCTGAGACACAGTCAAAAGTGGTTAGTACAGAAAAGTGGCAGCGAAGAGGAGGAAGTTAACCTGATTCCTCTTTGTCACTGCCTTGGTTACTCACAAAAAAGAAAGATAACATTGTATTACAGCACAAATACTGTCTTCTTTGCTTACATACAGGTTATTTTTTAGTCATAGTGTTGTAGGGCAGTCTGATTAGAGCAGTGACACATCAGGCCACTGGAAGGTAAAAACGGTTAGAAGTTGGAGCCAGTGCTTGTTCCTTATCGCTGCCAGTTCTGTAACTTTGTACAGAGCTGTCTTTACATCTGAGGTCTGATGGTCTCAGTTCACAGCGGCGGGGTAATGTCTTCCAAAGCTGAGCAGAGGATCAAAAACAAAGAGGAGGTGGGCGTTTTCTCCTCTCTCACCCAAGACCAAAGAGCGAGCAGTTCTGCTTTGAAAGCGAACCAAATGCACTGACCAAATGCCTCAATCACAGAAGAAAACAAGTTCAGACTGGCAACTATCAACATTAGCAGCTTCTAAAAATCCTCTTGAAAAATAGACTTTTTATTTTATTTTATTTTTTCATATATAAAAATATTACTATGCAGTTCTTTTCACTGGACGGGTTTGACTCACAGTCATATGTGCTTCTTGTATTTCACTGTATCTTAGATTACTGTGTGAATGTATGTTTTGTATGTGTAGCAGTATGCCCAAAAGAGCAAGCATGTGTAGACTTTTAATTGTGTCCCTCTCTTAGAATAATTCCCTTTCTTAAAAACCTACTCTCCCTTCTCTCTGCTGCTCACCTGTGCTATCTGACATTCTCTCTGTCTTTCTGCAGTCAGTCTTCTCTTATCATCTGATTCCCGAAATGATTGCATGTGCCTGCTAACAGACAGTTTGCTGGCTGCACAGTGGACTCTCCAGGGACGTGCTAGTGGGAGACAGGTCTGGACGGGCGCAGGGCTTAAACATGGAGGAGATGTAGAAGGCCTGCGGGCACAGACACAAAACATGTCAGGAAATATACACAGACCACACACACTGTCAATCACCCATTGTTTATAAGCACCAGAGAGATCACAGTGGGAAAAACGAAGGCGAGAGCCTATTGTTTAAGCTAACTCAGTCAACAGAGAGCAGAGAGAAACAAATCCCGTGAAGACAGAGATAACTGTTGTTCTAGACAACTATTAAGACAACAGTGATTTTCGACATACCACCCAGTACGCAGTGAGCCCTCCTTGGATGAAGCCTGTGAGGACATCGGTGGGGTGGTGACGGTAGTCAGAGATGCGGCTCAAGCCGGTGTAGATGGCGATCATCAATAAGAGGAACTGTATTAGTGGACGCAACAGCCGAGCTCCTCGCCACGACAACCGTGCCTGCAGGTAAAACTGCAAAGAAAAGAATAGAAATATTTCTATCATATTGTTACTGACTTGATAAACAGTATAGACACGTGAATTTAAGCATGAGGGTTTTTGTGTGTTAATGTACGCCCCACAAACATAAACTGATTATTATGTCTAATGATTCAAGTTCTATAAATGCAAGCAGAGCCCTTTAAGCGAAACATAGACATCCACTCAGTCTGCTACCCAGAGGGGGAAAGAGAAGCTTGGCAAGAGTCCATTAACACTATCTAAACCTCATTTCCTCCTTTTGTTCATCCTCGCCGCCTGCATCAGTGCTACAGTGCAGAATGGATGTTTGTGTCTGTAAAAATGGGGTCACAGGGCGAGCGTGATGCAGATGCAGCGCTCACTTTACGAGGTGGCTGTAGGTCTGTCTGGACCCGTCAACCACTGAGGAGCACGTGGCCTACATTCCTGCACTTAGACCGACCCTCGCCAGGTCCCTCTCTTCCTCCCCTATCCCAACTGAGAGCAGGTGTCACTGTTCCTGCCTTAAACTCAAGCAGCTGGCCACGGTGCGGGTGGCATGTAGCTACAGGTTTGACGCATTCTCTCCAGGTTGCCTACAATCTGCTGAAACACTAGCTAGCAGCAAACTTGCATGCAAGGCTGTGTGCTTGTGCCTGTGGTGTGTGTGTGTGTGTGTGTGTGTGTGTGTGTGTGTGTGTGTGTGTGTGTGTGTGTGTGTGGTGTATAGAACATTGGAGGTGTGATGTGGAGAGGAGAGAAAATAAGGTTAACAAACACTGAGGCCCTCGGTTTTCTCAGAACACTTCTTCCCTTCAGTTCTATACCCTTTTATTTCTCTTATTCAGTCTCCCCCTACTCATCCTTGTCTATCTCTTTTTGTTCAGAAAGGAGCTGCTTTTCATTTACACTTCTATAGTGCACAAGTGCAAATAGAAGAGGCAGATTTTCTTTTCGTCTCTTTTTTTTCCACAGCACCATCTTCACTTCAATTTAGCTGCACACAATAAAATATTTAAGTCACTTAAAAGCATAATTTAAGGGTTAAAGAGGTGGAATACCTGAGAAAAATTAACATTTTATGGAAAATAATGCGCTTTTGTCTCCCTCTAACTGTCATTTCTCTCCCACAATGCATCCATGACTACTGGGCAGTGTGTGAGAGAAAGAGAAAGATGAAGAGAGGGGTGGCTGGGAGGGGAGGAGGGGTTTAGAGGGTGTCTATTGCTGAAAGAAGCCTGTCGATCTCTCAGCAGGCATATTCAGCCTTACCCCCCCCCCCCCTCTAAATGAGACCCACAACAAGGCCTCCACTGTCTGCGTAGTCTCTTCATCTATTCATGCTCCCCCTGGAAAACATTCTCCCTCATTCTCTAACTCCCCCACCACCCCACCACCCTCCCTGTCTCACCAGCTCTTTCAGTTTGAAGCAGGAGGCGTTTGGAGAACTGCTGCTCTCAAAGATCTCCTCCCCCATGATCAGGAAGTGTGAATATATTCAACAGCACATGCCTTGATGTGCGTGTTTGTGTATGTTTAATTAGCTTATCTAGTTAATAGTTGCACACAGTGTTCTTGGCCTCTAGGGAATGATGTTTTCTCTAATAACTAAACGAAAGTGAGAGCTATAATATTCCCCCAACATTGTAAACACAGAACCAAATACTGTAATTATACCACACAAGCTCAGCTGAATGGTGAAGGTCACATTCCAGATGTGTGTGGTTGAGTGTGTGTGTTTGTAAGGTAGAGGTGACTTACTGCCAGATAGAGCATGGTGTACATTGCAAAGGAAGCATGGCCAGAAAAAAAAGACTTCCTGAAAGAGAAAATCAATGAAACATGCCAAAAGTTAGATATTTACTACTCTTTTCAAGCTACAATACAGCACACCCCACCCTTAGCAAACACACCAAATCATTTCTGAGCAAAAACACACACCACACACACCACACACCTTGCCTCCTCCACCATCTTCTGATTATGCTGCCTGCAGTTGACTTGGGACACATAGCTGCCTGGACTGCAGTTGATGGACGCATAGGTGATGTTACAGACGTACAGGAAGTTGGGTCGCAGACGCCCCACACTTAGTTTGGCCATATTGGTGAGAGACTGACCCACACAGCAACCAAACAGGAAGCTTCCCAGCTCCTTGTACAGGCATGACACATAGCGGTTTCGAACAAAAGCCCGCGAGTGTACACCTCGGAAACGCACCCGGTAGCATTCACCCAGTGCAATCTGAGAAAGGAATAAGACAAGAGAAACGAAAGTCATACCGCAGAGCCGCTTGTTTTACTCTTATTACAAACACATGCATCATTAACCATATTAAATTGATGACAACTTTAACTCACTGTGCTAATATTCAGCAGATATACTGCTTACCGTTAGGCCAGTGATGGCTATACCGCCAGCGATGAGCAGGCTGTCAGGGATGGCCTCTCTCTCCACGTAGGGATAGGTGATACTGGAGTCTCCACAGAAAAAGCCTCGTTTGTACGGAGTCACTGCCTTCAACTCACATGCAAAGAATGGGATGGAGGCTGATGAAATGTGGGGGAGAAGGAGAGGGGGGAGGCAGACAAAAAACAAAAGATGGCTTGATGAATGTCTGTGAGCATGTGGTCTGTGCAACGAGGATCACAGAAACAGCAAGATACAGAGATAGTCGGTAGCATTGACTAACATAAAGGAGGCCTTCTCCTGTCGCACAAGAGAATGGCATTGAGATACAACATGACTTCCAGATCACTGGGGGATCAAGCATTCCACACATGGCTGCTTCCACCAGAGGAGCAGGGAGAAGGAGAGATGATGGACATCTGAAGACAGACAGATGGGAATGACAGTGGAGAATTAAGATGAGGAAGGAGGAAGAAGATATTAGAGAGCATATTGCACAGAAAATTTCAGTGTGCAAAAGGGGACAATAAACAATGTGGGAAGGACAAGGTATCGTTTAACAATGACATATTGTTCTACTGAAAAGCACTTACTTTAATCAGTCCATTTTATCTTACATTAACAACTGCCCTACATATCTGTTCACTACACTTCCTGGTTGGTCACTAATCTGTATCAGGTGAGAGGGGTCAAGGTCCGACTCACTTAAGCAAACACACCTCACAGCCTGACGGTGAATGTTCACTGGGTAAAAGTTGTGCAACATTTTAATGTTGTCAAGAGGGTGAGAGGGTGTTTGTTTCTCCTACAAATGAGGGCTGAACTGCATTGCTTTTATTCTGTGTTGTACTAATGTACTAATAGCCAATAGCCCTGTAAAGGCCTGTCCAGCCTGCTCCATTTCTCTGTCCCTTATCCCATGTCCCCTTGTCACCCCATGGAATGCAGCGAGAACATGGGACTAATCATTAACCTCTGTGCCTCTCCCTGTCATCCCAGGCCTGCTGGTTGGCTGGAACGCACCCAGGCCAAAACACTGCTCCTGCCAGGGAATCTCTCAGACTACGTGACTGAGTAGTGCACAGGATACACACTCAAAATCAGGCCAAAAGGAACAACATATAAACACACACCCAAACATGCAAACAATAGAACGCAAACATGGCTTTAAGTGCAATACATTAATAATTTTCAACCAACAAAGGACAGGATATGAATACCTGACCTAGGTACAGTAACTGTGTCCACAATGGCTTTGTTTCAGTTTTAGCTATTATTCTGTATGACTGCTATCACAACCATTAGGTCCACTAATAAAACACCCATATGATTCGTTGAGCCTCACCAAACTGATAAACTAGAGTAATAATCTATAGATTTGAGGCTATCAGCAATAACAAAGACACAACTCCCAACTGCTGTGTGACTGCAATGTACCTGAGATACAGCCAGACTGGATATAACTGTACTCAAAAAAGTGTGCATTAGTGACCTCTGTACTCAAAGTCATGCTGCCCTAACAGAAAGACAAAACACAGATAAAAGCCAGCCCACTTATATATTTTTTTTTTTAAATGTGCCTGAGTAAGGAAGTGAGGGAGGGAAACACGTTGCAGGCAGATAGCAGCAGCTGTGACGCCAACAAAGAGAGAGAGAGAGAGATAGGAAACACCTCTCATCTGACCCACATCTCTCGCTCATCTCAATCCGTCGCCACAGTCACGGGCATCTCCTCACACACACCTACGTAAATTCAGCTAAGTCACGCACTAATGTAGCTCAAAATAACACACATCTGTATGTGACCACATACAGGTGCTGTTTGTGCTATACATAACCTTAATGTTAGGTACAGTTACATTACATGTCTTTAGGAACAGAAAACAGTTTGCTGTGCTTCAAGTCATTCTGATTGGTTTTATATTTACTAAGATGGTTGGAGTACTAGATTAAGTCCATTTTTCCTGTTCATTTAAAAATAAATATCCGGTAGGAGGGTTTCCTGGATCATTTCTGCCACCTGCATAAATTGCACACACATTTCTTAATCCCCATATCGTAGTCCCTTTATCTGTGTGTATCATACCTGGAGACCTGCAGAGATATGGTCTGGTTCATGTCTAGTTTAAAGTGAGTGGGTGAGTGGGGATTTTTTAAAATTTGCTTCAAATGAAGTACACTCCATTTTAAACACGTTTTAACTGAAAAAAAAAAAAAAAGAACAGCTAACACACGGTCAACAGTTGCAGACTGCTGGCTTGACAAGTCTCCTGGTGTCCATGTGTGTTGAATGTGTGACAGGAGGGGGAACAGAATGATTGTGCTGCAGATTAGTATGTTTGTGTGAATACTATGAATCAAAATGGCAAAATTATCCGTATGCATTGTATTAAATGCGTCAATGTAATTTTAACAATGAGAGTAATATTTAATAATGGCCATTGATTGGGGCAGCTTCTTTCATACTGTCTTTGATCAAAAAGTGGACAACTTGTAATGAATGTCTAACAGTGCTTTGTAAGCCATTTTACACAGACTCAGGCATGCCTTATTTTCTCTGAAATGTGTTTTTTTTCATAAATCATACTTTTGTGTTTTTTGTGTGCTCAGATTTTACATCAAGTACAGCGTTTGACATCTATTTTGCCATAAAATGAATGGTTTTGGGTTTAAATTACATCAGTTTTACAGGAAAGAAGAAATGTTTTTTGCTTTCCATACCATCCATTAACAGAATTTCTTTGTATCCTCATCAGATTCCACAATATGGCCAGGCCTCTCTCAATAATCAATATTTAGCTGCATTGACAGAGAGGTAATGGACAGATTCTCCATTAAGGCCTAAACAGTCTAAGTTACAGTAGGAACATGGGCTTCTTAAGGGATCATTTTCGATTCATATGGTGGTCTAATGGGAATAATGAAGCTCTCAGCCAGTTAGCAGCATATTCTATTACCCCAGGCCTGCCAGTACTGATGGCTTGTCTTGTTTTCCTGTTTTTGCATGAAGTTCATGGACAGGCACGGCACCAAAGGCCAAGAATCAAAGGTCACTCCAGTGACAAAAAAAGTTGTTTGCAAAGTTTCCCAATTAAACAAAGCCACAAACTTTACCTTAACCTGTGTGAGTAAGCAGCCAGTCTCAGTGCTGTACAATAAATCAAATATGAAGCAATAGTGCTTGAAATCACATACAAAGTTACTGAGTATCTGTGCAATCCTATACAAATTACAGGCTCCTCTGTCACAGTCAGCCGCTATGCTTTACAACTACATTAAAACAGTTTTCACAACAAGACAAAAACACTCTAGAGACCCTCACATCATCTGTCAGGCAGCTGTGAGCAAACCTCTGCACCTGGCCAAGACATGCTCAAAAGAGAGCCAGGCCAGGAAGGCCTGCGAGGGGACCCAAAAGGAGGTGGAGGAGTGGGTCGGCTCCCACAGCAAGGCCAAAATGTGCTGCTCGCTGGGCCTGACACTCAAAGCAGGAATGCTTTCAAATAGTCAAAAGGGACAGAAAGAAAGGAGGAGGGGGCAGAAGAGAGGGAGGGAGGAAGGAGAAGAGGAGGAATGAGAGCAGAGGGGATATGTGCCTCACTCTGAGAAACTTTTCTGGTTCTAATTTACACATCTATGACCACAGCCCAGAATGAGCTCACTGTGAGAGGAGAATAACAACAACCAAAAGCAAGAAATAAAAAAAAACCTATGCAGAAAGTGATTAAAGAAAGAGTGCAAAGAAAAGAGGGTAGATGGTAATTATTCATCAACATACTTTCAGGTCATATTGCTGAACATCTACTGATCAATACATAAACTAAAACTAGGCTGAAATGCATGGCCAAAAGGCTAGAAAATTGACAAATAGGGTGAGGGCAGTAATGGTAGGGTGAGAGAAAACTGTAATGATGGAGCCAAGAGAGATGCTGCAAGGGTTTCTCTATGGAGAACAGCAGACGGAGGCGATTAGTGGTGGTTCTGGAATGTGAGGGTCAGAGATCTGGGCTCTGCTGGGACCCGCTCTGTAAACACAACCCCGCCTCGACCAGCAGAATACCCCCAAATACACATACAGGCTCAACACACTCACATACACATAAAAACCACACTTGGATGCAAACAAACCAAACCCGCAGCCACAAAGACTAACAGACAACCAAACAAACCGCAAAAAACCCACTAGCACCTAGAAAAAAACACTAACCAACCAAATAAACCATGCTAGAGCCAGAAAACCACATAAAATCAAACAATCCTAAAGAAAAGGAAAACAGCCCATTCACTATCACAGACCTAAATGAACTCATGTGGATGCTGCTGCTGTAGGACAAACACCCTGTGCATCCTAATAGATTAGCATGACACACAGCCTAAAGCTATATCTAAGCCACAACAAGGGCCATCTGTGTCATCACACCCAATAATATCTGACTGTACAGGCTTCGTTCTACATTTGCCCTTTGATAGGACTGGAGGACATACAATTAGTGACCTGTCAACACAGGTCCATCTGGCCTGCAGCTTATACTGGGCTGGGCCTGAGCTGTGGAACCAGCTTGCTACAGCACCCTTCAGGGGTGGTCCACCCTCGCTGGGCCTCTCATCCAGCTTGCATGTGCCAGTATTTCCCAACAAAATTCTAAGCTGCTTGTTTACTTTCAAGTCAACCTTGCTAAAAAATAATAAGCAAGTGAACTGACTTGTGAAGTGTTGTAATTTGAATCTTTGTGAGCATGATAATCCCTGGTAACAACACTATAAGTCTGCCTAACATGCTCATAAACAGTGGTCAGCAGTGGGGCTGGGTGGGCTTGTACGATTATTTGTGCAATAATGACTTTAACTGCACAAAGCTGTCTCCATAAGCTGGCTATGATCTTTTATCTAATCACTATTCATTTTGAATCAGGTACTTTGAGGGCACAGCCAATTTTTTTTACATTTCAGCTGATATAAAAAAGTCTTTGTTTAAAGAGGCAGTCTGGGAAGAGAGTGCACACCATCACACAAGCTCAAGCACACAAAAGAATGAACACACACACCACTGTATGGTAGGTAACACTTAAATAGGAGGTGAAGTCATTTGCACCAAGGCAGTGATTATGATTGGCAACCATAAACTGCAACAGACCCAATTACTAAGTACTGTGAGTGCATGTGAGTGTCCTAGAAGGTGGTTCTTCCTGTTCTTCCTTGGTGGCCCAATCCAGGTAGTGGAGAGGTGGAATAAGGGTGAGCAGCAGCCCCCTGCACTGACACACACCCATTTCTTTTCCCATAATTTGCTGGATTGTTGTTCTGGGAGACTGATCTGTTTTGTCTGCCCTGCTGGCAGCACAAAGAGATTAATCAGCGAAGAACAAAGAGGGACTGAGGAGCCACAGAAGCTCTGGATCTTTGTTAACCATCTGCTATCATCAGCATCTGCTGCAGCTGGACTCCATACAGCCTCTTCTAGAAGACAACCACTGCTTTAGTTATTATGGCGCATTACCCTTCCACCCCCACACCCACCTAAAAAACATGTTTTTGTAGGCAATAGCGGGCCTTCTTCCCTTTTATCGCAATATTTTGATCAAATCAGCTAATATCCGATTCAATTGATTCAGGCACACAGGTTTGTTCTGTTTTTAAAAGACACACGGTGCATGAATCCACCTCATATGCAGTGGGAAAAACGGCCCAGAGAGAAACAGTGAGGCAGCTGAAAGTACTTCAGAAGCCAAATATGCTAATATTTATTGAAGCTTTTGATGCGCAAAATCAACAAACTCACAGAGCAAAAGAAAGCCATGAGAGTGTGTGAAGTAAAATGATATTTTTTGAGAGCTGCCTTTATGTTGCTTCACCTTCCACCATCGCACCATCGTTGCTTGCCCCTTCCACTGTTACTGTTGCAGCTGGCCAGTGGAGACATGCCTCCCACAGCTGCTTCTGTTCTCTCCACACTTCACTGACCTGTTTCCTGGAGCTCGGCTCTGGAGTTCAGGGCATGAGTGGTGAGGTCTGAAGTGGGCTGTCTGTCTGCCTGTCTGATTCAGCAAGAACATAAAGGACCCGCCACTGTGGTATGCACCTTGAAAACTTTAAAGGAGCTATCTGGTGGGTTTTGCGGTGAGAAGGTAAGGGTGTGCGCAGTGAGGTGAGGGCTGGCAGTCTGCAATGTGAGAATGACACAGGGTTGTGGTTTAGACTGCAGGGGAGGTGTTTGGCATGGAGCAGCCTAGTTGTGGTGTTACTGTATGTATGGAAAGAGTTGAGGGCTGCAGGGCTGTTTTGGTTTGGTCAGAAGAATATGCAGTTGGAGCAACTTCTGAGAGGAACTTGAGGGGATGACGGGAGTAAAGACTCCAGCAGGTGAGATGTGACACAATGATAAAATGTTCCTGATGATGTGTAACCATGCCATGGTGCCAGGAGGGGGGTGTCTAAGTCTCCAAAAATAGGAGGAGAACGAGTCATTAATTCTGACAGACACAATGCAGGGCTACAGGCTGTATTCGGATACAGGTACATACAGTACTTTGATGGTAAGCCTCTCCAGACCCATTCTAGCTAATGAGCACTGAGGATTAGAGAGCTACTCACATCTTTATTCACTCATTACGGCTAATACCTATGGACCACCCTGGGCACTTATGGAACCGTCATCGAGAAGAAGATTGCAGCTGTCTCATTAAAAGTTAATTTGAAGCTATTTGGTGTCTGAACCTTTCCAGTGCTTCTCTGAATAATACTTCCTCACTACGACATAAACAGACAGCTGTAGATAAGATCCCTCAGGCGCCCCTGGGTCTGACCTCTGACCCCTACAGTAGACCCTCAGCCCCTTCTCTCTTTCCACGCCTCACTCTACTCTCCCTCCCCTTGGGTGCTTGCCAACTCAGGCTCTCACTTGCCCCTCAGCCTTCAGGCAACTGAGACGTCTCTCAGGCCTGAGCTGGCTCTGGTGTGCTAATGGGTGAAGGAAGACATATTGACAGCAAAGTACAGTGAATGCAGCCATATAGTTGGTCTAATGAAGGGCGCAGCTAATGAATTCCTGAACTTTTGCAGTGCTTTCAAATGGGAGGGAGATGCATTAGTGCACTAACGACAGAGAGTAAGCAAGATCACTTCTTCCACTAGCTAATGATTTGACTGAGCCATTTTTAATGGCTCTCCATCTGTCAGCCTCAGAGTGACGCCAATGTGTCTCATAACTTTGTGTGTGTTTGATCATGGCCTAAAATGCACAGCAAAACAGCACCGGCGAATATGTCAACAAACAGCACGCACATGGCAGCTGTAGTAGGGTGTCCGCGTTAGCAGTCGCGATGACGCATACGCACACAAACACCCACACCCACACATAAGCACGCACACACACATAAATACACATGCATAATTTAATATTCCTGGCCCTGTACACACCAACATGCTGTGACGTGTCGGCCTCTTGCTGTCTCACTCACTTGGCAGCTTTCTCTGCCAAAAGAACAGAACCAGGAATCTTACTAACATAAACCCGCCACCCGCCCAAAACACACACACACACACACACACACACACAGACATAAAACACACACACTCACACACCTCGCTATGCTGCTGGAACACCTTCAGTCCCAAAATAGAGATTGTCTAAAGAAAAGAGGAGAAAAAGAGAAGGGGGCAAAGGGAGAGATAAGCTGGAAAGACTAAGCCCTTTTAGAATTCAGATCACTCAGGTAGATACCTATCCTCTCCTAACCTAACCTCTCGTCCTGGCATGCTGCTTCACGTCTAGAACAAAAAACACACTCGCACACAACAGTGATCAACGGATTCCAGTTTTCTCTTTGTAAAGTATCCAAAAACTAGTTCTGTTTTTACTATTGAATCTATCACTTTCTTGTTTTAAATAGATAAATGTATGGAATTTATCAACAGTGTGAATCATTTTTCTCTATTGTATTAATTTAACCGAGCCTAAGAACTTATGTATATCCAGTATGAAACTGAAATCTTTCAATTAACCCCTATAAGAAGGTCAAGTCTAGTGGCAATTGTCATGTTTCTCTAAGCTGTATAAGCTAATAATGGGTGCCACTTCCAATCATTTCCCAATTACTCTTAAGAGAGGCAATAACTGGCTTTATTGGGGTGATGACAGAGTACAGACCACCTGTGCAGGAGGGAAACAGAAGTGCAGTCTGGGAGGCCTGTCCCTGCATGCTTGGTAGATATGACAAACACCCGACACCTCCTGACCTCTGGTTGGCTGGACACTAGATCTTAGATGCAGCCACAGGGCACAGATTCTGTCAGCTCTGTCCTGGTCAAACCCCTACAGTCCCTTGCATACACTTTAACACACAAGCAAACACTTGAACAGATTCAGGCATTTGCATTCTGCAGCTTCCATGGAGCTTACTGACACTGAGCTCAACCAGAACAATCAATCTCTGTGAAGCATCCATCGTGTGCATGTCAGAACAGCCCCATAAACAACGCAGCCTTATTACTAAAATACGACAATGTTAGACAAGCCCGGTGCTGACTACGAGTATGATCAGGTAACCTGAGTCAAAGCCTCACTTAATGACCTCAATATCCTAGCAATCAACAGACAGATTTAAGCTCATTCATAATGCCACACAATACTACCTTTATGTCACCACTTAAAATCCAAAGATAACACACACATGGAGAGGCTGTGAAAACCTCAGAACACTGTGGAATCCCTCTTCAGCTGATAGCATAATGAGCATGGATGCTTCAGGGTAAAATTCCACAGTTACAGTGGTGAATGAGCCCCTTTACGGAATGAATAATGCCGGCGGGTCAGCCGTCTGAGTGAATCTGATGATGGCATTTTTTAAGGAAAATTTGGTTAGTCAGAGATAAGAGGGTTTAGCTAAAAGAAGGGTTCAATTCATTTCCAATAAGTGATGACATTCAGTGCCAAATGCCCACAGATGAGTCGAGGTCAGGCCTCTGCTGATAACTGCCATGATGGTTATCAGAGATATGCAAGATGCAGTCAGACAGGCAGGAATCTGTAAGTAACTTAATAGCTAATACACTGTACCAGTGTAACAATACATCATATTGTACTGTATTATCCAATATTATGCTCTGATTTTACTATTGTTTAACTATTTGAACAATTCACTACATATTGTTTATTAGGTAATGTTGAGGTTATTGACCTCAGAAAACAACTCTTTTGTGTTTGATAAAAATGCAAAGCAACATTTGTGTTTTGTCTTATTTTTGCTGGAGAGAAACAAGACTAATTAGGTCAGGAAATCTCTAAAACATTCAACCCTTATTCTGGAAACACAAAACAAGGTATTTTACTGTACTCACAGTGTCGATCAATTCAAACTAGGACCTCTGTGATTGTTACATTGCTAGCAAGAAGGGGACATCCTTCAAATTTACTAAAGTATATTTCAGTCACAATACCAGCTTACTCTGTAAATCCTCTCAGTTGTGTCCACCTTGAGGCTAAATGATTCAATCTCAGTGTTAAGAGGAGGGGTCAGGGCACACAATTTAGTGAGAAAACAAGTGGCGCGCTCAGTGCGTGTCTTAGGACGAGAACTGAAAGGGACCATTTCCTCCATCGTGCTGACTGATGCTGGGTTGCTCGCCACTTCCTACACACAGAACAAAGCTACTGAGGAGTATGCAGAGTGAACAGTTAATAGCATACCTGCAGGGGTGAAGAATAATACTGTAATGAAACTAACTGCCTCACACTGTTGTTTTGTTTGCCGGACTACTTCCTATGCTTTAACTGCCAACAAGGCTGAGACCTGTCGGTCTGCCTAGACGAGTTCCGCCTCTCTCATGCTGCTGGTCCAAATAACTATTCACTCACACAACACAGATGCTCCCCTCCCTACCATAGTCATAGTCATGTGATATGACAACATGAAACTTATAGAATTATATTATGTACAAGTATCTCACTTCACAACATGATTGGCAGTTCATGATTAATTTCTTTGCATGCTAGCATGGAAATCAAATATATCGAACATTCATCAACCATTTGTTATATTTCTATTGAAGAAACTTGCAATAATTATTGGTATTATTTTATCACCCAGCCCTCCTGGCACTTCACAGGGGTATTCCTATGTTTTTGAACCTTCAATGAACAACATTTCAGTTGGAAATATTGTTCTTTTTCCTCCCCTATATTTCTAGCTGTAAACACCAGATTTATAGCTATTTATAGAGTATATAGTTTACACTACCTAGACATATGAATCACTTATACCAAGCATCTCAACACTGCCTTTATGTTGGCGTATCAATTATTTGATACTGTGAAAGGAATTCCTGTGACTTATAGTAATAATTTTTGAATACCTGATAACATGTTAATTGAATACTTATTTAATATAAACATCAATCCATTATTTTAAATGGAATATTTTAACAGTTTGGAATTTGGTGACTAACTTTTTTTCTTTTTTTTTAATTTGGACTCTTATACTATAGGCTATCGATAGTAGAGCTCCAAGGATGCGTAGTTTATTCAATTAGTTGAATGAAAAAAAAGTTCATCTCCAGCTGCTTTGATAATCATTTAATCCTTTATAAGTAAATTTTTTGAGGCAAAATGACATTTAATGGTTCCTGCTTCTCAAGTGGTAGAGTCACTGCTGTTCTTGGTCTTACTTTACTGTAAAAGAATATTTTTAGGTTTTGGACTGACAGACACGATGTTAAATGACGTCAACTGGTGCTGTAGGATATTGCCATGGGCATTTATATCTGTGTTTTTGATGTTTTAGAGAATGATTAATCAGTTGATTTAGAAGATTTTCAGCAGATTAACCGATAAGAAAAAATTATCTTCATATGCCCTTACAGAAAGTGGTAATTATGACTCATTTAACAGTCATTATTATCTATAAACAGTTTACTATTTATCAAGTAAAAAAACAAAAAAATTGCAAGATTATTTTTCTCCATTATAAATTGAAAACCTTGAAGTTTTGTGAGGGCTGGTACACAAACTAATCAATATGATTTTGTACAATAAAATGTAAAAACACAATGACTGATGTTCTACTTCCTGATTAAAAGAAATCATTTGTCACAATTATCTTATTAAATCCAAAGTATGTATTTGTAGAGTCATTCATTTTGACCACTACATCATGGTTATGTCACTTTCCCCTGAGTTGTTGTCCACATGTTGTTACTGATGTTTCTAATTCTCCCTGTGAAAACTGTTGGTTAATTTTCCAGCTGAGTGCTGTAAGTTGTTTGTGTCTGACATTCAGTAATCCTGCAGTGAGAGAGAGACTGAAGCACTTGTAGAACAGAGGTAATTTTCGGCACGAGAACACAAGCACCGGGCATGTTTTTATCAGAATTCCCACGTTCTTCTCCCGGGAACTTTGAGGGTTACCATGGGAACATATTAATTCCTGGGACAACTCTGCACCCCCCCCCCCCCCGCCTTCTGCCCCCACGTGCACCACGGGGACCGAGCTGAAAGTTTTCTGCTCCTTTGAACAGTTTCCATTTGACTCCTGGAAAAATGCTTTGCAGCTTCGTTAACTTTAACAAATTCCCATCCAATGTGATTTTCCCTGACGAAAACCAGCGTCGTTTCACCTCCTCATAACCCCTGAGAAAGTCAATATGATTTACACAGCTGCGAGTATGTGGGCACTTGAAAAAATATCTGTACAAACCTTTGAAACAACCAGTGATAGTGGTATACGGTACATTCAAATAGGAATTATGGTCACTTTTTAATAACACTGAAGTGTTTGCCTGGGGTCAAAACCATTCATGTAAATTAAGTATATACAACTATTCTTACCGACAAAAAGACATATTACATCCAAGCCGACAAGCATCTTTCTCTTGGTGCAAAACGAGCTCTCCTCCTCAGTTTGGGTGAGGAAATGCTTCCCAGCACCGTTCTCCCTCCCTTCCCCGGTCCCTCCGCTGTCAGCTAACCGGAGCTGGAGCTCCGCGTCCCGGGGCAGCGTGTTGCCGTGGGTACCGGTGGAGTTGAACTTTTGCATGTCTTTAGCTAAATAAGCTACTTACAACTTGTTTTTCAAAAAAGTAGTTGCAGTTAGTCCGTTTGTCGCTGCTGTAGCTGGTGAATGATGGAAATTCCCAAACTTTTCAATCCGTCCTTCGTCGGTGCAACAAATCCATGTCAACGAAGGTTTGACAGCAGCAGCCCCCGGTCAACCAGCCAACCGACAAGCTAGATGAGGTAACGTTTCACGTTTGTCATTAAAAAAAGTGCTGAGACAAAGAAAGGTGGGAGTTAATTGGAAATAGGAGGGACCTCAAACAACTCAGTTAAATCACAACAAACTTCTCCTAAGTGGGAGCGTGTTTTAGCCCACAATATGCTCCCAGCCGACCAGCGTTCACGTTTATGTCACACAGAACTGGTTCCAACTTTCAAAATAAAGTTCTTTCTTAATTAAAACTCGGTCGAGTAACTGTGAAATCACAACTTTGGTCGAAAAATCGTATTATTTCCGGTGTAATGCGGTTTGACTTGACGCAGCTGCAGATCTGAAAACCTCCCCGGTAAAAATCCAACAAAAATCAACGTGTAGCCTGACGATCAGGCGGTAGCTCAAAACGTGTTGGATCCACCTGACAGCTGTTCAGTGAGTGGTCCTCTTCACTGAGATGTTTCCTGTCCCATTCAACTGTCCCACCCATGTGAGGACACGTCCCACATACACATCTTCAGCCCCTCTCCAGACTAATAACACAAATTTAGGGATTTTTGTTTTCGTTTTCACAAACCCAACAGTAAAGAAACATCTGCAAAAATAAAAAAAAATCGAATCTTCTTAATATCGACTTTTAATGAAAGAATTAAAATTCCCCACGTGTGACCGAGTTCGACACTATTATCATTTTTTTTATAATTTTCATTTTTTAATAAAATTATATTTATTGTTCCATCTATGCCCTTATGCATGCAAGACTGCCTGGCAAATTGATTTTTCCACAATATTGACTCCTGGTGTTTGGCTGTCTGCCAATACACTAGACAGATAGACCAAAGACAACCTGAACACATGATATGAACTGGAAAGAAATCTCAGGAATTCTGTACGTTTATGAAAGTTAATCGAATTCACGTGTCTTGACTCAATCAATTAGCTGCACAGGCCGTTTGATTTCTCAGTGATCAACTCCTAGTAGTTGTTAATGCCTCGCTCACCCTGTGTTTTAGAACAGAGGTTTCCTGCCACCTGGTGTAAAGACAAAGGCACAGCTTCAGCATGATGAGACTGTAAAGACACTGACTGCTGTTGTTTATTGTACATAAACAAGGGCGGGAGATTTGTGTTGAATTTCGATATAATATATGTACATGTGACGTAAAATCATGTTTTTAAAGTATAGCCTATTTATGTAAAAATTACATATGAAACCTGTTAGAAATTGAAACAATATCATATATTGACATACATGTTTAGCTAATAGAAAAATGAATTTTTGTATTTCTATTTTTATACACGTGTGGCATAAATATATATCAACCAAAGCCTGTCAGTATATGTTCATATTATATATGTAAATATGAAAGATAGACATGTATGTTTAAATTTAATAAGAAATTATTAAGAATATACAATCATATACAAACATATAGAATTTTAATAAGCATGTTGTTTCAATAAAATTGCATTTTACTATGAGTATTTCATATATGTTATAAACGTACTGTATATCTTCATTTATCCAGAGGATGTATATACTGTATGTCATAATAATATAACCTCTTAAAGGTGACATATATGGTAACATCAATCTTGATATAGGGACATATATATCATATATATGTTATAAGTTACAGAATAGTGAGGCATAAACGTGACATACTATAGTATGGCATAAAAAGTCATATTATGATAAGCCTTAAAAAGTCATAGTATGGTAAGGCATAAAAAAGCCATAGTACAGTAAGGCATAAAAACATCATAATACACTAAGGCATAAAATGTTATAGTATAGTAAGGCATAAAAATGTCAAAAACATGTCATAGTATAGTAAGGCATAAATACCTCAAAAAACCTCAAAGTTTAGTAAGGCTTAAAATCGTCATGGGGAGAACATGCAAAGTCCAAAAAGAAAGGCCCAAAGACATGGATTCAAACCCAAAACCTGGTGACTGCAAAGCAAAAGTTCTAACCACTGCACTACCTTGCTAGCTCATGAAGAATACATCGTTTTGTAACACATAAAAGTATCAAATTATAATAAGGCATAAAGATGTTGTGGTACAGTAAGCCATAAAAAGCCATAGAAAGTCATAAAAAAAAGTCATAGTAAAGTAAGGCATGAAAACGTTTGGGTACAGTAAGCCATAAAAAGTCATAGAAAGTCATAAAAACATCAAAGTATAGTAAGAAATGAAAATGTCAAAACATGACATAATATATTGAGGCATAAATACGTAAAAAAAACATCATAAGGCATAAAAACTTCAAAAAACGTCAGAGTATAATAAGGCATCAAAATGTCAAAGAATGTAAGTAAGTAAGGCATAAAAAGTCATAGTATAGTAAGGCATGAGAAGTAATAGTATAGTAAGGCATAATCACGTCATAGTACAGTAAGGCATAGAAACATCAAAAAACGTCATGTTATATTAAGGCATAAAACAAGACAACAACAAGCCATACTATAGTAAGGCATGAAAACAACAAAGAAAGTCATAGTATAGTGAGATGTAAAAATTTGAACCTCATAGTATAGCAAAACCTAAAAATGTCAAAAACGTCACAGTATAGTGAGGCATAAAACTTAACATTATATTAAGGCATTAAACGTTATAGTATAGTAAGGCATAACAACGTCAAAAAACCTCATAGTAAAGTAAGGCATAAAAATGACAAAATAAGTCATAGTATAGCAAGGCATAAAAACGTCTAAAATCGTCAAAGTCTAGTAAGGCCTAAAAATGTCAAAAAACATCATGTTATATGAAGGCATAAAACGTAACATTATATTATATAACATTATATACATGACAAACTTTTTGTTGTATTATAACACATAAAAGCATCAAAGTATAGTAAGACATAAAGACGTTGTGGTACAGTAAGGCATAAAAACTCATAGAAAGTCATAAAAACATCATAGTATAGTAAGACATGGAAATGTCAAAAAACGTCATAGTCTAGTAAGGCCTAAAAGTGTCAACAAACATCATAGTATAGTAAGGCATAAAAATGTCAAAAAAGAGGGAGAACATGCAAACTCCAAACAAAAAGGATCCAAGAACTTGATTTGAACCCAGAATATTCTGACTACAAGGATACAACGCTAACCCCTGCACTACCTTGAGACATGAAAATCTGTTTGTTGTATTCTAAGACATAAAAGCATCAAAGTATGGTAAGGCATAAAGTTGTTGTGGTACAGTAAGGCAAAAAAGTCATAAAAATCATAAAAACATCCTAGTATAGTAAGACAAAATTTTTTTTTAAAAAACGTCATAGTATAGTAAAGCATAAAAACGTCAAAAAATGTCAAAGTCTAGTAAGGCCTAAAAATGTCAAAAAACATCATAGTATAGTAATACATAAAAACGAGGGAGAATATGCAAACCCGAAACAGAGAGGATGCAAGACCAGGCTTGGAACCCTGAAACTTCTGACTGCCAGGAACCAGCGCTAACCACTGCACTAACTTGAGACATGACAAACTGTTAGTTGTATTCTAACACATTAAAGCATCAAAGTATAGTAAGGCATAAAAACTCATAGAAAGTCATAAAAAACATCATAGGATAGTAAGACAAAAAAATGTCAAAAAAGTCATTGTATAGTAAGACATGAAAACGTCAAAAAAGAGAGAGAACATGCAAACTCCAATCAGAAAGGATCCAAGAACTGGATTTGAACCTAGAACCTTTTGACTATAAGGATACAACTCTAACCACTGCACTAGTTTGGAAGCCCACAAACTTAGTTTTTTGATAAAGTATAAAATCATCATATCATAGTAAGACATAATAACGTCAGAAAAAGTCAGAAAAAAAAGTCATATAATATTAAGGCATAAAACGTCTATGTATAGTAAGGCATAAAAATGTCAAAAAGAGGGATAACATGCAAACTCCAAACAGAGAGAATGCAAGACCAGGATTCAAACCCAGAGCCTTCTGACTGCCAGGAACCAGCTCTCACCACTGCACTACCTTGAGACATGACAAACTGTTATGTTATATTCTAACACATAAAAGCATCAAAGTAAAGTAAGGCATTAATAGGTTGTGGTGCAGTAAGGTATAAAAACTCATAGAAAGTCATAAAACATCATAGCATAGTAAGACATAAAAATTTCGAGAAAACATCATAGTATAGTAAGGCATAAAAATGTCAAAAAAAGAGGGATAACATGCAAACTCCAAACAGAGAGGATGCAAGACCAGGATTTGAAACAACAGCTTTAATCACTGCACTACCTTGAAAGAGGTTGTGGTACAGTAAGGCATAAAAACTCATAGAAAGTCATAAAAACATCATAGTATAGTAAGACAAAAAAATGTCAAAAAACATCGTAGTATATTAAGGCATATAAATGTCAAAAAATGTCAAAGTCTAGTAAGGCCTAAAAATAAAAATAAAAAACATCATAGTATAGTAAGGCATCAAAATGTCAAAAAACATCGTAGTATAGCAATGCCTAATAATGTCAACAAATGTCATTGTAAAAATGTCAAAAACGTCACATTATAGTAAGGCATAAAAACGTCAAAGAAGAGGGAGAACATGCAAACTCCAAAGATCCAGAACCTTCTGACTGCCAGCAAACAGCTCTAACCACTGCACTACCCTGAGACATGACAAAAGTTTTGTTGCATTCTAACACATAAAAGCATCAGAGTATAGTAAGGCATAAAGACATTGTGGTACAGCAAGGCATAAAAAGTCATAGAAAGTCATAAAAACATCATAGTATAGTAAGACATAAAAATGTCAAAAAACATCATATTATAGTAAGGCATAAAAATGTCAAAAGAGAGGGAGAACATGCAAAGTCCACACAGAAAGGGTCCAAGAATTGGATTCAAACCAAGAACAAGAATGGCAGAAAAACTTCATAATATAAGGCATAAAAATGTCACAGTATAGTAAGGCATTAGAGTCACCATTAAACCAAATGTGCATGTCTTTGAACTGCGAGAGGAAGGCGGAGTGCTCAGAATGAGCGCACAGAGGCACTGAACATGCAGGCTCCACGCAGAAGGGCCCCAGGCTCCAGGTTCGAACCCAGAACCTTCTCACCGTCCCATAAATAAATTATTGTATAGTCAGGCATAAAAATTATTACAGTGCCACAGTTCTACAATTACTATAGGTTGAGATAATACAGCATAAAGCATATTGTAATTAGTTATATAGCCTGATACTTTCTTTTTGTCTTCAATATCATGTCTCACTTTTTTCTGTATTATTGATTTACATCCACTAGATGGCTGTAAATCATCATTTAATGGGTGAGAAAGTCAGAGGAAGTAAATATCGTGTTATCAACAGTAGTAATTGAAGAGTGGATCTAAGATGGGTGGAGTCACAATGATTATGTGTCATCACCCTCGGGAAATTCTGACCTGATTTTCTATCCCTCTTTGATATTTTCGTCGCACAATTTCCTCTATTAATTTAGTATTGAAGGTGTCCATCCTCACCCACACTAATAATGTTGGAGCATCAGCCATTTTGAAATATTTGTGACACGGGGTTTCCTCTGTGCCTCTCAAATGAAACTATGATTCATTCAGGTTCATACCATTTGCCTTGGTATTACATCACCTGAAAATGCCAACTAAGCTACAAACATTACAAAAACAATTCTATTTCCCACTGTAGTTCCATCATATGTGTCATCACAGGCCAAGAAACACTAGGGATTTCTCACTACACATGACTGGATAGTGCTGGTTCTCAATAACCAACTACTCTTGCTTTTCCCATCCAATGTATCAAATGATACCTACATCCTGTCGGCCATTATTTCACTGAAGTACAATCCTACTAAAGTCAGTAACAAGTCTGGGTATGTTGTTTGCTACAGTGTTACATGACCATCGCCATTCATATAGGTAGCCTACCGCAGGTATCATTTTGTCTGCTCCTCAGTGTGATGACACATACCTGAACCAAAGCCCATCCTGTTTTGCTGCCATGAAACTTTCCCCCAGTAAAGTACAAACAGAGAAAGCGAAACCACATTTACTGACCTCAACCAGAATTTAGACAGAGGTGGGAATTTTCAAGAAGTGCAAATAGTAAACATGTGATGACATTTTGTGAGTCCCACTACTAATTGTGACATTTTGTTCCTCTGTTATCTTGCCTTGCCAGATGAGATAATGATAATGATGCTTATGTGCTTATTGTTTGTTTTAATGTAAATACATGATTAAACATGATGATTAAACTGTTGAAGGATTACTATTTTGTTTTCCAGATATGGAATTACATAATAGCACTAACTTTTACACATTTAGGATGTAATATCCTCCCAGGATGCAATAGGATCTCAAAGTTGAATGTCCATAAATTTAACCCTTGTTTATTTTTTATAATTTTATCTCTATAGTTTCTGGTCTTATTAGCTTTTCCCACAAAACTTTTAATGGATAAAAACTGTACAGTGAAAATTCTGTCAAAATCTAGCATCTCAGACTAAAAGCTTCAATAATTAAATCAAAAGAACTCTTATTCACATTCTGTACATTATCCTCCGCCTGATGAATTATAAGTTCATGGCTTTATTCTACCATATATAATATAATAAGTCATGTTGAGAAAATTTGGAGCAAAAACAGCAAGGCAGCAAAAAAAAAAAGAAAAAAAAAAAGAATATAAAAAATGTTCATAAACTCTTCGTAATGTCTCATCATAAATAAGGAACTGAATGATTCATTTTGAATTGAATTTATGTCAGAGTTCTTCAATTCTTCCCTCTCTCCCTGGTAGTGAGTCTTGTTCCTTCTTTTTGTGTGAGTTGCGGTGAGTAGAAGAAAAGGGCCAGCCCCAAGATGCAGATACAATCTGGGCTTGCTCTTTGACTTCAGCACCATAGTAACATACGGGGGAAAGTACCATTTGGATTTGTCTTTGTTCTATAGATACTCAGGGCACGGCATAACACAGTCACACATCAAGACGTCCTCATCATACGCACACACTGAGCTCAGGAAGCAAACACACACACACACTTTGCTTTGGTGCACAGCAGAGCAAACTCAGGACTTGTACATTCGTCAGCTTTTATCATCTGTCTTCCTGCTCCTCCCAGGCTCAGGCAGATCTGAGCACTGCCATCGGACTGACGATGCCGCAGCATACCCAGCAGTCCCTGGTCCATGTCCTCCTGTTGTGGACCACCATCCTTTCCATTGTTCAAGTTGCATTCATCATCTTCTTCTTCACAGTTGGACATCGCGGCCTGGTGAGACAGATTGAATTTACAGTCTTAAGGTCATTAACGATGAGATACAAACTTTACACCGTAAACTTGTGGAACAGGTTTCAATAGGCCCCTCACTTTTAAATAAGTGAGACAGTACAGCGCATAGAAGATGACTGTAAGTACTGGTATGTTAAAATACCTGAGCAGTGCATCTGTTCTTTCTTGTGGTTTTGATAGTAGCACAGCAGGTGACAAAGACACTCCTGCCTGTGGTCTAAAGCTGCTTACCGACCCCATGACTCCTCAACAGTGAAAGCTTGACTGTTTTAATCAAGAGTTGATACAAAATGACACAACATAGACAACAATGATTATAGAAACTACATAATTAGCATTATGGTTGACTACCAAGCAAATGTGTTTAATTGTTTAGAGTAAGTATTTTACAGGTGAATGCTTCTGATAGATGGTGCTTTGTGTTCCGTTTTTGTTATTTAGCATTGCCAAATTACAAAACAAAATACCATTAGAAATACCAAATTTATTTCACCCACAATTTGATCAAGCTTCATTCACTAGCACTTAGAACCCTCTTGTAACATTTATTATAAGCATATTTTGTGCGTCTGTTTCCTTCTCCAGTCTCAGAACAGTACGGCTGTAGCAACAATGCACACAATGCAATTCCAGGCAAACAGTACACCTTCGGTAAGATAACCACAGATTCAGAGTTTATGCTTTTACTGTTGACCTGACTGTTGTCTTATATGTTATGAATGTAATTAGGATGACATGCTTTTTTTTTTTTTGAAACCCCAATATTCCAAACATGCAAATCCTGCAGGCCAGGCAGATGTATCTCACATGACTTCCATTTCTTCTTAGTTACTTATGTCAGTCAGTCTAACCGCTCTCCTCATCTCTTGGAGGAAGCACAGTGACGTCATTGCCACATTCGGGGAAATGCCACTAAACTGAAATGTTGTCTCTTCATTTTCCCTCTGAAGATTATGCATGATCTAGTCTGTTCTCACATTTAAGGTGCAGGAACTTGTCTCAGCATCATGTGAAACAAACAAAAAAAAAAGTAGCTTCTATGTTGCTGATCTGTGTGTCACTGTGGGAGCCATGCTGGCACCACATTTTATGTTAATATTTTGAGATTAATAGAGCTCTTTTCTTTTTCTACAGCCCACCTCTGAGCCCGGTCTTCTCTTCGGCAAAGGCAAAATGCTGATCTTTCAGGCTACTGAGGGTAAAGCTGACCTATTTTAAATATTTCCATACTCACAATGTGTGACAAGTAAAACACTGTACATAACAGTAAATCATCATCATCAACATAAATCACCATTCGCAAGCTGTTGGAAGTACAGATAATGTGCTGGTCAGAGAGAATGTGTAATTCCAGCACATATATTTTAATCACATGTAATTTCATCTCTAATTATGGCACACCCTCAGTTGATACACATTTGCTTCATGCAAAATCATCCCTCAAAACAGGATATTCAGAATGATGATTCTAAGAAAACAAATACACAACTAATAGCAACTTTTCTGTCACCCACAGAAGCCAACAGCACTAAATGGTTAGCAAAGAATCCAGATACAAACTTGGCCTCAGAGAAAGGAGAAGTTCTGACGATAAACAAGGATGGGTATTACTTCCTGAATCTTCAGGTGACACTGTGTTCATGTAAAAACTTGCATACGGTCCAGCTGCAGTGGAACAAAAAAGTCATTGTGCATGGTTGGATCAATACAGACACATGCAGCACAGGCCTCCTCGGCAAGGTAGAAGAGCTGTTTGCTGGAGGGACCCTGGAGGTCATTGTCAACCCAAAAATGTGTATTAAAACCTCTGAAGCTCTAACCCACCTTGGTATCATCTACATGCGCAAGCCTTAGATGCAGCGCTGATACAAATCCTTGGCGTGTTCCAGGGCACCTGTCCAGCCCTATAGAACAAAATGACCCTGGTCAGATGCAAAGATGGTAGGGTGGTGTACTGGGCAAAGTCTCACCCCTTTAAATTCTGGTCTACTGAAAAGAAAGATCCACCCCAAGAGAATTTACACCGATTCAATGTCCAGTTATTTTGGACAGTAAACTAAATATACCGTATAGAAGCTCCAGGATCGGTCTAGGGTTGACGTCATCACTACAAATCTGTTTCTCTGCTGTTGTGTTTAATGGAAGACTTTTTCAAATTCAAAGTTTAATATTCTGCTGTATAGTACTATAGAAATGATATATAAAAATATACTGTAGCTTTGTAGGGATTTTATACTGCATAGATTAAAAATATTTTAGAAAAACACAGTTGGATTGTTCTCTTCTTGTTAGTCAGGCAAGCCAGTAGTCCAAAATGAACCAGTCTTACTTGATTGTTTATAATGCATTTCTTTGTTGGAGTCGCTTACATTTAAAATGTGTAGTAGTTCACTCCGAGAATGTACTATTCTGAAGTGCAACATCTGGCAGAAAGCCAGACTGTGTTATTTGCACAGCTTATATTTGCTACTTACTGATGTTTTGAACTGTATGAATTACATATTTATGTTGTATTTATTTATTATTTGGACATACAATATATACAGTAAGCAGGCATATACTGTATTTAACAAAATTTCATGGGCATGTCAGCCAAAAACCAATGAATGTATGTCACTGTGTGACAATGTGTGTCATTGTGTAGCATACATATAATGTCAGTAAGTCTCTGGAATGTATATACAGTGATTTCTTTATTAAATTGTACAAACTGGGCAACATGGTTGGTAATTGTTTAAGAAAAAAGTTCAAACTGATAGATACAATGTATTTGTTTAAACATGATTTTGTTGAATTCTTATTTCTTTTCATAATCTGTAATGATTTTAAGAAGTTCATTTCTCTTTTAATATTGTAAAAACAAGAACCAGAATTGCATATGTTGGTATTCTATTTTCAGGATCTGGAATTCAAATGAAAAGTGAAATGACTTGACGGAACTAACCTCCAGTTCTTCTTCACTACTTGTATCACACATTATGAGACACGAAATCACGAGTCATGGTGGTTTATGTGGAAAGTTTCATGTGTTAAGAGACGTTGAACGAAATATTTGGTGTTGTCAATGATTTTCACTTGTGCCCCTGATAATGTGTGTACATCAGTGTCATTATGCATCCACAATAAGTGTTGCAATTGTCCTGGAAACCTTTAAACATGTTTTACATCCGACTACATCAACATAACTACTGCAATGTAACAATTTTATAATTAAAAACTATATCTTCTTCATACTGTCTCCTATGTCCGGTGTGTTTAAAAGCCCCCACATGGAGCTAATGAAACTATGGATGAATGAATGAATGAATGAATGAATGAATGAATGAATGAATGAATGAATGAATGAATGAATGAATGAATGAATGAATGAATGAATGAATGAATGAATGAATGAATGAATGAATGAATGAATGAATGAAACTACGGTGATGAATTACAGCTTTTGACTGTGAGTCATTTTCAAGACCCTGGAGAAAAAGTGAAAGTGAGAGGGCATAAGTTCATAGTGGGACCCAGCAGATATTGAGTCACTGATAGAAAGATATAGCGGGACCCTCCCCGCTCTATGCTCTCGAAGAATTTGCCCTCCAGATTCTTAAGAAAACAAACTCACAATTCTGCTCTTTTCCCAAACATCAGACAGCACATCTACTGACCTACATCAAAATAATAGTGATAAGGTAGAGAAAATGTTATTGGAACATGATATTAGTCATTACATTCAAGACACATATTTTCCAACTTACTGAGGTTTCATCTGAAAGCTCTTCTTTTCCAAACCTCAGCTTCAGAGTCCCATATCTCTCACCACTCGCTCCATTAGCTGCTGCCACCACAGCTTTCGATTACACCAGGGAGAGGTCCAAGATGTTGAATTCAAATGCAGAGAACAGACCTACCCAGTTACCACCCACTCTGTCTCATTTATTAGAGGCATCTGCATGGGTTTGTTTGTTCCTACCCTGGCTTTCCACCACCTGACGTCAGGCAGATGCACAAGAGTTGTGTATCCACATAAACACGTGCGGCAGCTACTGTGAAAACTGTCATTGCCGCTTTCCGTCATTTGCACCCGAACGTCACTGTGACATTTTGTGTGCATTGTCAGGCATGTTTTTTAACATGTGGCCACTGAGTAACGCACACTTTTTCAAGCGCTGCTGTCATTTCTCAGTGATTGTCAGTAACTGATAGTTATACATTATAATACAAGATCTGCCAAAATTGAAGATGATTTCTGTTTGACAGAGCAACATCATAAATCAAACCAATGGACTTTATACCTCCATGAAGAAGGACACTACAAACTCTTAAGCATGTGAGCAAAAGGTTTGGATTTCTTTTATTAAAGACTCAGCAAAATGAACACCCTGCTTCCAGATAATTCAAATATCAGCACTCTACTGCTTTCTACTTGATCTAGAGGCCAACACAAGGGGACAGCATTTAGCTGTGTACCAAGCCCACCTCTTTCACTTTTGCTTTTCTTAAAAAAAATGTTGCTCTAAACATCACATATAGGAATAAAAGGGCTTCTAAGTGACAAACAGCTGGTAGTTTATTTCCAAAGTTGTGAAGAGATAGATGACAGTTTTCTGGAGAGATTGAAATCCGACAATGCAGCCTGGCTTTATCAGTGGAAAATGTTTGTGTCATACATTGAATTGTGAATAATTTGTTTGCGATAAGACATTTATAGAGTACACTCCTCCCACACAGGTTCTCTGTAAAAGTCATGTCTAGACCGAAGTTTAACGTTGAGAGAAAAAAGCAACAGCGGCCCCAACCACACAGCTGATACAGCTCCCCCTCTTCTGCTACTACAGTCTCTCACACTTTGCAGGTCAGCCAGCGCTGGAAGATAATGACTCACACATGTATGAGAAGCATTCACAAGGCCATATAAAAAAATCTGAGTCAAGGCCACCCGGGATTTGACAGATAATATGTTTACTTACTTAAACCTTAAACCCTGGACCGTTAGTACAGTCTCCACTCAAAATGTTTTACAGTTAAACAAAACTCACAGTGCATGCCAAGGAAAAATGAGTTTGAGGCTCACTGAATCTACACACCCACCTGTGTACAAACACACACATACAGAGAGAAAGAGAGAGTCCTGCCACAATACGTTTTCACCAGTCATTACTCCCAGGTCTGGGGTTGGAAAGTGAGTCAGGCAATCTGCCACTGACACCCCCCACCCCCCACCCCCCCCCCTCCCCCCACCCCCCAGCGGCCCCCACTGCCACTTCCTCCCCAGTTTACAAATATACAAATCTGTGGGTGTTTTCAAGAGCTGCTTCTTCGAACAGATACAGCTGAAGGGAAAGCGCAACAGGGACTGCGTGAGAGAAAAACGTATGACACACACATACACACACACACACACACACACACACACACACACACACACACACCAAAGCTTCAAAGAGTGATGAGGCTCTTGTACAAGGGCATGTCCGCAAGCACACTTGTCACCATGGTGATGAATTAAAAACATTCATCTGTAGCATTACAGTGAATAAGCATGCTGATCTGAATGTCTGGAATGCACATTATGCACCTTCCTCATAAAAGTCCTAAATGTAATACTGCTGCTACACTGCAAAACCAATTTTACAGCATGAACAATTTGGTGGCTCACTAACATTTAATGTGTCACTATGCTAAGAAAAAAAAAAACCCTTCTCTACAGTGTGACTCATGTGGTTGGACTGAGTTGGTGTGACTTTCAATGCTACTGAGACCACTCAGCAAAGGTTCGAGCAGCAGCTCCACCTGACAAAGCAGGAAGTGAGTTCACTCGAGCTACATACCAGCTTGAGGAAAGGCTTGAGACAACCAGCAGACTTTTCAATCATTTTCTGTTTATTTTTTTATATTGTGCAGATTATTTGTACATGAATACAGCAGAATTAAAGCAGTCTTGTCACTAAAGGAATAAATAAATAATGTGCAGTATGCATTAAAGCAAGAATGAAAAGAAATGTGCAAGGTTACATTATGTTTTTTATTTTAGCATGATGCTTATGCTTATACTCAGTAGCAATATGAAAATGAGAAAAACTGATCTATGTGAATATACAAGTGAGCATATTAAAAGTGCCTGATTTGTTACACCACACCTCTCTTCCTGGTTATGGACCTGCTCTTACATTACAAAGAGAATCATTATTAATCCCTGAGAAGATTCTATGACATGTCTTATCCACTATTTATTCTTATTCCAAACTTTCAGATTCGAAGCTGATAATGATGGTGATAATGATCAATGTGATGTTTAGATCATATATGCACCAAAGATGTTCTCATAGGATTTGTTTCGATCAATCTTTGTGGTGTTGTTGACTGTCACATAAAGAGCGTCATCTTTGTCGAGGTGAAACACTCCACTCAGGTAACTGTTGGATCGTGCTGTGCTCGACTTTGGGGAGTATGTCCTGGACTGCAGGAGGGGGATGCTTCCCCCTGTGTACTTTACAGTATGCCTAGTGATGGTATGGTAAAAATTTCCACTGTCTTTGAAGAGAATCTTTGAATAGACATAGTAATAACCCTCCTTCTGAATGATGAGACCGCCATCTTTGTAGGTCATTTCATAGAGGAGAGGGTCTGCAATCATACTCCATGCCATGATATCTTGTTTATGAACTACATCTTGTCCATCTGAAAAAAAAAAAAACACGACAACAGCAACAATGTGAAGTCTGATAACTTTAAAACAGACATCATAAATTCGCCCTTGTGAAAGTAATTTTAATATTTTCTGCCTTGTTAATATACTGAAAATGAAAATTATGGTGATGGATATGAGAACAACGCTGGTCTCACCTGTCAGATGTGCAACTGGTTTGGATGGAAGAATATTGTACCTGGGCCATATAGTGGGAGCATCATCACCTGTGTGAGGACCAGACACAGTGTCTCTAATGTGGATTAAGTAACTGAAGATATTTACCATTTGAGTAAAAAGTGTTGAGACATACCACTGATGATCTTAGAGGATGATGCTGAGTCAGCCTGCAATGCAAACAAAATAAAAAAACCTCTCAGTTGTGTGTACGTGTGTTTGTGAGCGTGCACATGCAGGTGCAATAACTACTGGTGGATAGGAGACAAAGCTGTGGAAATAAGATGTAAAAGGCTACAATCTCACCATGTGCAAGCAGATCTTCTCAAAGTTCTCCACATCATAAAAATCTACATTGCAATTAAGGGCCACTTATGTTTTTTCTATGGTTTTATCTTTCTGCATATGAAAATAGGACAGGTCTGTGTTTCTGGTAATGAGCAAAAGGTAGATAACACAGGAAATAGACCACTTCCTTTGCTTCACCATCCCCTGCTTCTAAAGTACGTACATACCCTTGTTTGCAAAACAGTGTCAGACCAAGAACTTTATGTCCCCCCACCCCCCACTGCCATGACGGCTGCCTTCACACTGTGCATCAGACAAGGATGGGAAACTGAGTCACAGACATACGGGAAAAGCACTGACCATCCAGCATCATGGGATATGAATCCTGCATGCCCCTGCCCCTTGGGGACGTCAGCTGAGTTCTTCATAAATGGGCCGGACATTAAATGTACTTCTCCATCTCTACTCCACTTTCTTCCCCATAATAGTGAAATAATTTCATCGTCAGCAGTTTTCAGAGGAAAACAATCATTCATATTTTTGTTTCTGTCACGAGGGTCCTTTGGGTTTACTGATGACTTTGCTTCACAAAGCAGATAATTGTTGCATAAAAAGAAGTCCTGAGGTGCGGGCCTGCTTTTGTTTGACAATATGCTGAAGACATGATTTTTTGCCCCCACCAAAACTCCATCGTGACAATATGGGAAAATCTGATCGAAAACTGACTCCTGAATAGAAAATATTTCCATTTTGATTATAGAAGTATAGCAGCAAAGCAGAGCACACAGTTTCCTACAGATAGCATATGACTCTATGAAATACAGACATGAAAAATGGTCACTGTACTTGTATTTCTTCCTTGTACTGTATATTTAATTAATAAAACTCACAATGTTGAAATTTTTACAGCTGTAAAGTAACTTTCTCATCACCAGCACAGTTTTTCCTACTATTTCATGACATCCTTTTATATTCCATGGTCACTCATTTTAGTATTTTGCAATTTTTACCTTAACATTTACCGCAATAGTGTCAATATAAATTTAATTTACTTTGAGTAATCACGTTTGTGCATGAAAATAAATACACAATCCTCAGGAAAATAAAGAGTTAGAGAGTTCTGGGTAGAGCGTGACTGAAAAAAGTAAGAGTAAGAGTAAGAAAAAAAAAAGGGAAAGTTGAAAGTGAAAATGAGCTGTTAAAACTGAATGAACTGAATTAGAGCTTATGAGAGCAGTGACATTCAAAATGTAATGAAAGAAAAAGGAATAACTGTGACATTCATTTTTTAGGAAAGCACGAGGATGGAATAGAAAGTAGAGAGCGGATACTCACAGATTCAAGTTGGTAGAGACTGTAGATGAGGCAGGCTTCTATGGCCATGCCACACAACGCCAGGCTCACCAGCAGGAACAGCAGGGTCTGTGCTGCCCCAGCACGCTGTTTCTTTTGTCCCAGCCTGGGTGGTAATGGAGGCCTCGTGGCGTGGCTGTCCACCACAAACACAGAGGGATGCTCATTTTTGGACATACCTACAGTGCTCTGTCTGTGAAAGAAGAAAAAAGTGTGTAAATATCCTCCAGAAGTTGTAAAAAGGTACAGCTTCAAAGGGGACCGTGGAGACTTGAGACCCAAGAGACAGAGGAGTGTGAAGAAGTAGCAAAATGGGTGGGCTCACTTGCGGTTGGTTCAAGTAGTGATGGCTCACGAGTAGTCAGATACAGAACAGACTCAGATACTGTATAGAAACCTTGAAATGTATCACACCTTTGGAGGCCGTCAGAGATGCACCTGTCTGCACTCAGCAACTGCAAACAAGAAAATCAAACTGTGGCTAATGTTAATTTTTCACACACAGATGCAGAACCTGACCGCCGATCAGTCAAGGTAGACGGCAACAAGTGGGAGACACAGCAAAACGCATTTAAGCTCCCCTTTACACCCTCCCACTTTACTGTAAGAGCAATGTTGAAATAACACCATTCACACTTCCTCTCTTGCTTACACACTATCTGTGGCTTGTCTCATGGTCTGATGACAACAGCTACAGTCCAAAATGTATTTCATGATTCAAATTTTAACCACTTATCATTTGTTATGCAAAAAGTTTAACTTTATGCTTTGTTGCAGGGGACAGTGCAGAGCTGTGAGTCATATGTGGTGGGCTCAGTTTGGTGAATTCTCTCACGATACATTTTAGGGTGTAAGTGCTAAGCTTATATAAAACAGATTATTCACCTCCCAAAAGAATTGCGTTTTTGTGTGATAGATGGAAGTGAACATGACATTTGTGGCTACAGACCTGTGTTAGAGGTTCTTTCTGCTGTCTGAGCAGGAGTGAAGGCTTTGAAAGAGGTGGATGCTTACATGTCACAATACTTTTTATAATGTATTTGAGAAGTAATGCGTCGCTTCTGTTAACCCTGTTTCTCACCTGGACTCTTCTGACACCAAATGGATAAATAATTAGGATCATCTTGGTCCAACTTCTAAACATTTGGGTGACATTTGATAAAGTTGGGACTGCATGGTTGTAGCCTATATGGTCAGATCAATGTAGGGGTACAAGGTCATAAGGCCAAATGAACTGAACTAAACACACATGATGTGATGTCACCTGACCTGACCTCCAAGTATTGTGGTGGCAAACTGAAGAGGACAGATACTCTGTTGTTGATTTCTGATCATCTATTAGATTTGTTCTTCATAGATAAAAAAACAAAAACAAAACACATACAAACATGATATTTTTGTGAAACCCTGTCACTGACACATGTACCAATACCTACAACCATGTCAAGGCTATGGCCAGGATTTAATATGCTTTTATCCACAGCTCCACCTATAGGATGTACAGGACATGACAAGGCTACATATGTTAGAAGGTATTATTGCAGTTCAGAAAAAGAACATTTTTTATACTTATTCACAAAAAGCAAAAGTATAAATTTGTATGAAAAGTTTTAAAACTGTGATGAAACCTTGAAAAAATAAAAGATGTACTTTTGCAGGGCACCTTGGTATCTTCTGCTTCTCAGTTTTGCATGTGGACCTCTATTGGTCGACAGAGATAGTGACTCAACTCATTTGGCTTTGATCAAGGAAGCAGTCGCTATCAGTGGCTCTTCTCCACAGTAGGAGAGAAAGTAACATACAGAGAAGTTGTTTTATTGTGCACTTGTAACATAAGAGTTGGTCAAAGTGGAATAAATGGACTATGCACTGTGTCCGGAGGACGATGGATCAGGATGTGTCTGCACAGCTGTGTTTGCTGGCTTGTTTCATTCTGACTGTGGACTTGACTTTGGGTTTGGGGTCAAATCAAGACATGCAATTTACATTTCTGTTACCTGCTGGCAGCACTGAGTGTTTTTACCAAACCACCATGAGTAACGACAGCATGGAAGTTGAATACCAGGTGAATAAACATTTCTCTCTATCTTTCTCTCTTGTCTGTCTTGTACAGTGACAGTGTAATGTTGAGTCTGAAGTTTTGAAAAGCTTTATTAAAGTTTGTGAATCATGTCTAACTGAAAAACAAGTGAACAGACTGTGGACTTTGTTCCTGCATGCAGAGAGATAAGGGCCTCCACTGCTGCTGTTGCTGAAGACGCCTGAGATAAGACTTAGAAAAGCCCAAAAGTATTGTAATATCTGCTTCCACCCACATTGCAAAAACACGTTTTAAAAGTATTTAATATCCATTAGAGAACAAGCACAAATATGTATTTACATGATGATATTGTAAGTGCAAGAAAAAAAAAGGTGGCAAAGCAAAATTAATTTCAAATAAATGTCATGCAAAAAATACACATACGCACTTTTTCAAACATACAGCTTCAAATTCAAAAGCACACTTGTCTTGAAGTCACTCATAATGTGTTACCGGCCTTGAGTGACTTTATGGTCATGACCTTTGCTTTGCTACCATCACACCATAGTCTGTGTAGGTGTAAAGTCACAGTCGAGTCGGAGAGGAGCCTGTGGGATCACTGGGGCATCGTCACCTGTGCAGCTGACACATGACGCTCCCAAGGCAGCTGCGCGGATGTGGAGGTCTGATTCTGTATCTCCCGCTGCTTCATGATGTGGAACTGCACTTTTAGACACAACACGCCGACACCAGGCCTATTGCAGCCACACACAAAAAAAGAACCAACAAAAACAAAAAAACAAAACAAAAACAAACCACTTCTTCTACTAGACTAGAAGACTAAGTGAGGGCAGTGGTGAAATAAATATTTTCTAGACTCAGACACTGAAACTGTTCCACTATTATCACCGTGTGAGCTAGGTTGCTGCTCGGCGCACTATCAGGGCTTTAATTTAAATTTCAGACAGCCATTTGCCCACATATTCCGATTAAAGCTAGAGCTGTGAGCTGAACGTCTCGAATGAAAATGAGAAGATAACAGTGGATAGGAGAATTGAATTCTAGGTAAGCTGAATATTCTGCATGACTGACCTCTGTCCTCGTGTGTTAACCTCTCTCACAGGTGATAGCCGGGTCAGGCCTGGATGTCGGCTTTGCCCTCATCTCACCCAGCGGACACCGATTGGTCTCTGACTTCAGGAAATCTGACGGCATGCACATGTGGGTCACATAAATGCTTTTCAGCAACTGCCTCCTTTTGATGTGATGCTCAGACCCTGCCATACTCTTTGTTTGTATTGAAACCAATTAACCAGAAAGTGGAATCAGGCATTAAGGAAGTTCACATCCCTGTAGTGAAATAAGGGAGTTGATTTCAGATCTGTTGTGTACATGTATTTTCACCAAGATTTTGTGATTACACTATTATTCTGTCATATCTTAACAGTGAGTAGTTTGAACCATGATATTGTTGAAAGCAAGTGAAATTCAGAAAGTTTCTAAAATTTCACACCAGTTTTTTTTTTTTTTTTTTTCCCGCAGGGTGGATCCCACAGAGGATGGAGACTACCGGCTGTGTTTCGACAACAGCTTCAGTAAGCTGTCAGAGAAGATGGTGTTTTTTGAGGTGATCATTAACAGTCAGAGCAGCACAGGTAGAGGCAGAGAGGAGTGGGCAGACATGGCCGCCACAGAGGGCATGGCGGAGTACAAACTGGAGGACATCAGGGTGAGAGGGAAACACAAAGAGCTATTACATCTGCTGCAGCTATGATTTCCCTCCAAACAGCACTTGAATTATCTGAAGCCATTCTTTTTGATATCTCTCTCTCTCTCTCTTTCATCTCCTCCTCTCTGCTGTTCTTTTCTTCCTCCTCCAGGCCAGGATGGAGTTTGTTTACCAGCAACTGGAGAGGAGCCGCCAGGTCCAGACTGTGCTGCGGGCCTTTGAGGCGAGGGACCGCTACCTTCTGGAGGACAACCTGTGGCGGGTGTCCTTCTGGTCCTGCCTCAACCTGCTTGTCATGCTCACTGTGGCCGTCACACAGATCTACACCCTGCGGCGCCTCTTTGACGACACCAAGCGGACCCGCACATAGAGGCAACAGAACTGTTTGTTTAAGCTCCAGCCAACAGAGTGCAGAGAGTGTGTTTTGCACTAAACCCTCCACTAACATGGGCCCTGTGAGCTGAATTTAAAAGGATAGTTCACACTTTTGATTCATCATGCACTGGGAACTTTTTATTTGTAGGCACAAAGTGCTTGGTTGAATCTTTTATGAATTCCAGTTATACACACAGACACATGCACACACACACACACACATTACCCTCAGCACTGATATTTGTTTATAGTGTCAGCTAGAAAACCGAAGCTGTTCTCACTGTAATGTTGTTTTATTGAATTTCAGTTATTACATTTTACATTGTCATTTATGCTTTATCAAACCAGAAGCTATAGCAAAACCAAATAATATTAGAAACCTTGCCTCATACAGTAAAAAAAGATTTTTTCTTTGGATGCAATTGCACTTTGTGGTTAAGAACATACATAACGCAGTAGACAAGATTTATTGTGCATTCAGATCACTACCACTCTTTTGTCTCACACTAGGCCTATTGTGGAACTTGCTGGGACCGCTCAGCTTCCTGAGCCATCGTTTACATTTTTTTGTCATAAATCAAGCACTTGAAAGGCATTTTTCTTTGTCATCACAGAACAGATGCTCCAATAATAAATTCTCATGTTGACATGCTCCTGTCTTGGCTCTGTATCAGGTCATTTATCCCTGAAAGTTAACGCATCTTCGTCTTCTGGGGAACTTTGTGGTAAAGGAAATGGGAACTATCTGCATTGGATTTATGTGTTAAATTATAGTTCACTTTAGTGCTAAGAACTACTGTATATAACATTCACTATAGGAAAAAATAACTTACTTTGGTTTAATGCCTCAGTAATTAATAATGCACATCTCACTGACAGTACTGAAGTGGGCCTGTAACAACATTGCTGGAGTTTTTTTGAGTGAATTTGAAATAAGATATGTAGTTCTGCTGTAGTCCTGCTGTTGTCATGGATCGAAGTCATTTCGCGTCCACTGCGAGCCGGTCGAGGTCACCACTGGTTTCGGCGGGGGGGCGGGCGCCTGTTCAGGAACAATCAGCCAATGTTAATGTCTTAACCATGCACTCTGACAGGTAACGCTACAGGATCCAGTCATCAGAGCAGCAAGGGCAATTGTAATGAGGCCGTCTCTGTTAGTGAGAGGGCTTAGAGAGACCATCCACAACTCTCCCTGGATGGTTAGATGAGATACATAATTTATTAATGCAGTAAGTCAAAGGGAAATACATTTAAGATTGCCTTTTGCAACATTTTATACTGGGGGAGATTTGAGCCCACACAGAGCTTCTTATTAGATGTTTGGAAACATGAGATAAACCTTTTGTACACTGCCTGTAATATAAAATATTCAACCATCTTACAAGTTGTTACATTTTACTGCTGAACAACATTGAATTAAAGCTGATATATTTTCACTTTGACATCAGAAGGTCTTTTCCTGTTGATCAGTGTCAAAAGTCACATTAAGTCCACTTTGATTCAGTGCTGTAAAGGGAACGTGAAGACTTCCAAAGTGGGTGAATTCTTTGCAGTGAAAATGTTGATTGAATCAACCCATGGACAGCCACAAGTCTACTACTACTACGACGACAAAGTGTTCATTCTTAAGTTCATCACTTTACATATGTCGAAAGTGCATGTGCTGAGCAACAGTAACCATTGTATAAGTATAAGCAATGCCTCTCTGCAGCGGGCTGCCTGACAGTAGAGGGTTGCCATGGGAACAGGTAGTGGTTTATGTCAGTCTGTATTGGTTTTAGATGTAGAGAGAGAGAGAGGCAAGTGAGGAGAGGAAACCCAGGAGGGGCTCGACTTCATCAGGGGGAGGGGGAGAGACAGAGAGAGAGAGAGGATCACACAGGACACAAGGAGACACCAACCACCAGAGCCAGTCCCTTTATTGTACACAACACCTCTTTATTTACTCTCCTTTCTAAATTAGTTCATTTTGTTTATTCAAATCAATTAAATGCTACAGAGGCACTTGACAAGGGTTTGCAAAACAAAAGAAAAGAGATTTTTGCAGGTTGATTCCCAACCCCTTCCACCAGATCCAAACAGGGGAGGGAAAGAGGAAGGAGGCAGGGTACAACCTAATGAATTACAGGGCATTTACAGTTGGGGCTTCTCAAGGGCAGGCTGAAGTGACAGGTACAGGCGATTTGGCCAATAAGAACTTACATATTGAAATGAAATATTATATTTTGTCTGGAAGCTTTAATGTGAATTCTATTTAATACAAAGATTTAGATTAATTTTTTTCTGTCTGGCGCTGTCACTGAAAGCCACACCTTATGAGAAATGCAGGGAAAGAAAAAGCACATTCTGTCTCAAGAGTCTGTGGTTTGGGATTTTTGAATTTTCTACTTCTTTTGTCTTGTCATGTTGGCTCATTAAGTTCCTATCCTCTGTGGTGAGAAAGGCGAAAAGTCGAGACAGCTTCTCAAGACAGGATGTGCATTCATACACCACAACTCCCACCACCCGCTCACCATTTCTACTGATCAAACCAAAACTTGAAAACATCCAAGTAACCCAACGTCACTCCCCGCCTGACCAGTTTTCCCCTGAACACCTAAAAATATTCCAGAAAAATTGGTTTTAAATGGTCAAAAGAGCAATCAAAAGATATTATCAAATAATCACAGCTGTGTATGTTCAGCCCCAAGTGCCCTCCCAACATACACCACATTTACACAGCTAATCCCTGTAGCAGAACCCCAATTAACAGTCCAGTAGAAGCTGGGGGGCATATAGTTATACAGAGGTGATACAACTGCAGCCAAAAACATTTAAAGAAATAACAAATGCCCAGGTTATAAATAATGCATCAGGAGATGACCAATCTCTTTTTCCCTACATCCAAAGCTAATGAAACGACAGTGTTAGTGCTTCCTTTAATCACACCTAAAGTTGGATTTTAACATGTTGGGCTTTGATTATAATTCCATGTTTTTGTTGTCACCCCTGTGATTAAATGAAATACAAGTGCTAATTCCCCGGTATAGGCCAGCTATATACAATGATATTTTTAAAGGCATGGAAGCAGAACTGATAGCAATAATAAATGTCCTGGACAACTGAGCCCAGAAAGAGATGTGCCAACTCCTCAATGCTTAATACCATCTTTATTCTCTACATCACAGATCCGTCCTAATCTACACACCCCACTGCTTCGCTGAGTTTTATCCTCTCTGAGAGGAAAATGTACTGTGTGCTGTGTTCTATATGAATCAGCTAATCCAGGAATGAACAAAGTCTACCCGAAGGCTGAAGGCCTCATTGGGGTTCAACTGAGACTAAAGGGATTCAAATTCAAGGCTTTAACAACTTGGAATTAGTGGAGAGAAAGCTTCCCGCAAAGTGCAGACAGCCTTCAGTCTGTCTCTCTCTCCCTCTCCTGGGTTTTCGTGCAAAGTGTTCTGGTAACGGACTACAACATCCCCGTTATGAGTGGCTTGTTGTAAGGCTAGATGGGTAACAAGTGCTAGGATTATAATGGTCAATCTGGCTGACATCTTTCTTCATCTCATTGTGGAAGGATATTTTACAGAGGGGGGAACTGAAGCTACTCTCTCAGTCTCATACAACCCTGCCCTGTGTCTTTTTATGCTTTGTTTTTTGCTGAGATTAGGATTTCATTTTTAAAGCTACATTTGTGACGGTCATTAAAAAGGACAAAGTCACTCAAATAAAATATCACAAGGGGGAAAAAATGTAATTGACACCACCAAAATAACAACAGTGATAATAAGCTATTGTTTTTCAGTATGAAATCAGTTAGGAAATGAAAACCAAGTAAAACATTATCAACAGGTTAAGTGTGTATATTACACAGTGATCTACACTTGGGCGTCTGGGCCAATCTAAAAAGGTGGAGGGAGGGGAGAGGAAAGCCAGCCTGTAACAGTTATTAAGTTATTTAATGGGCTTCTGGCAAGAACTTGTCAGAGGAAATAAACCAGTTATTACAATTAAGAAAAAAAAGCTCTTGGACTGAATTCGATACATCGTCTCCTACTGATAGAAGCTAATGCACCCTCTGATCAGCTGGGTTTTATTTTGTATTACACATTTCCACAGCAGTCAAATGTAATATTCAAGTGGTTAAGGGCTTTCTTTCATTCATGTGCACTGATAAAGAGGGTATTAGCAGCTTATTAACATTGCTTGAATAGACATTAATACAGCTGAACGGTGCACATTATGCACCGCTATCAGTCAGCCCCTCCCCTCAAGCCCCCGCCCTACAGTGTGCAGATACACACACCCACACACAAACACACACACATTGGTGGGCTTTGCCACAGGTCTAGTCTAGCAGGGAGGGCTCAGCAGGGCGGATAATGGTGGGCCGGTGAGAAGGAGCGCCGGGGGGTCTTCGGCTGCAACGGGGAGAGAAGATATAGAACAAGGAGTGAGACGTGCTCACAAAGAGAAACTAAAACAACCCGACGGAGGGAAAATAGGGAAGTTGGGGACAGAGGGAGAGTGGCAGAGAGAGAACTAAGAGTGAGAGGACAATGAATGCAAAGAAATGATACTGAATGTAGAGATAGGAGAACTGGTGAGTGTGAGAAATAACAAACAATGCCTGTGACTCTTGAAAGACAGAGGATGATGAGATGTTAGTGACAAAACGTTACTAATGCAATAAAACTACAGTAAAAACACATAAAACAATGGTTATCACATCATAAAAGAAAGTCGTACCTGGGTACACCGGGTGGGACACGGGCTGGCCGGGAGGGGATCTGTGGGGGTGCACTGAAGGGATCCTGGCTGCTGTTGTAGGCGTTGATGGGTTGGCCTGGGCGAGAGGGGATTGGTGGTGCACCAAAGGCGGGAGAGGGGTTGAGCGGAACTCCAAAGGCGGGGGAAGGGTTCATGGGTGGTCCTGGTGTTGCGCCCCGAACAGTAGGCGGACGGCTGGGAGGCGGGCCTGTTGACGGAGGCGGCCTACGCTGAGGGGTTGGGCTGAGAGGAGAATATGCAAAAATGAAACTGACATTGTGACAATCACAGAAAAGGTCTCATTTATTCTCATTTTATCTGTGCCCACTCTGGGAAGACTCAGGAGTTGTTTGTTGCTCTATTTTTTCTTTTTTTTTTTTAAATTCAGGTAGGCACACTACTACTAGGTGAAAAATATGTCTATTTCTCACTGTTTTTAATTTCATATGAAAAGTCTGCTCACTGTCTGAAATTGGATATGTCTTTATATTCAGTACTTTCCTGCTGTTACGTCTAAAATGCCCGTTACCCCTCTCACCTGGCTTCTTGGATCCAGGTGTCATTTACAGGCGGGGGTACAGGGGTGGAGATGGTGTTGGCGCTGATGTCACCTATAATGTGCAGCGCCTCCTTGAGTGCATGATACATGCGCAACATTTCGTCTCTACGCTGGGCCTGGTCAGCTGACTCCTCCATGAGGCTGTTCTGATCCCCAGATGAGTAGAGGTAGGCCAGCAGCTCCGAGTGGATGAAATCCTTCGCCTGAATGGAAGTTTAGATTATTAAAAATAAAAAGGTGGTGGCAATTTACTTCAATTAACACAGAGAATTTTTAGACGTGGAGCAGCACTAGCCAGAAATGAAATGATCACAAGCTAGAGATGGGTAAGGGGGGGGCGCTACTTAACCCCAAGAGAAAGAATAGTTTATAGATTGGAGAGACAATCGAAGAAATATTGGTTGAGACAGTGTGTGTGTGTGTGTGTGTGTGTGTGTGTGTGTGTGTGTGTGTGTGTGTGTGTGTGTGTAGCTGTAAGACATCAAGTGAGCTCACTGGAATAATAAAACATAATAAATGGACAGTGGCCAAGGCTCTGTGAGCATGCATCATAAACTCTGTTAATTAGTGTCTTCAAGTTTATGACCTTGTGTTAACATGAAATATACGACCGACACCGCTACAAAAATGTACAGGAAAACTAAACACTATTCTTCACAGCTCTATGGTGCAATGACATTTAGACCTAATTACAGAGCAGTTAATTTGAGCTTAGTTCAGTCCACTGGTTTATCAGGTACCCTGAGTGTTTTTCTGAGTAATATAGGAATGTAGGGTGCTACATTTGCTGGAATACAGCTCCGTGAAGTATTACAATATTAACTCTTTCGGTCAAGCAAAGCACTGCAAAATTGGGATGTTCACATTTTCAGTGTCAAGGTAGAGATCCAGCAGGCAGCAGAGCACACAGGCTTCATTGTGAGAGGATAAACCGTGTTAAGGTAATGGACTCAGATGAACTCTTTCACTTTAAGTCTGTTTCAGAACCCGCAGAAACTCTGTTAATGGCTTGTGTCTCGTTGCTACGGACTCACACTGTTGATCATGAGATGCATGATGGTCTTGGGCACAAGGTCTCTGATGGATTTGTTGATGATGCCGATGTACGAATCCACCAAGTTGCGGATGGTTTCCACCTGACGCTCCAACTGGGGGTCCATAGAGAATGTATCTGCAGGAGCAGCCTCTTCATTCTCTGTCTGATGACAATGACACACACAGGCATCAAAAATGTAGCATAAATATACTCATACATACATCTTTGTAGTTGTTGCAATTAACGAGGCAATATTAACCAATTCATGGCTTTTAATGAAACACAAAGTAGCACCCACATACCTGGTCCTTCTCCGGATAAACCCCTGCCCTGAGGAAGGATGCTTTCCAGCTGTCCACATCCTCTTGAGAATCACACGCCAGTTCTATTTGGCGAAGGTCCTTGTACACGTTCCTGCAAAGATAAACAATAGAGAACACAAACACGTGTGAGTGTGTAGGCTAACCCAGTAGACAAGGATATTCATGCACAAAAAAGCAGAAAGATAAGGTCGTTGTGCATTCAGACTGGTTGAAAAACATAACTCTGACCTTTGTTCTGTGTTAAAGATTGCAAAGATGTGCTTTGTGGACATAAATCCTTTCTCCACATCTCTAATCTTCAGGTTATCCAAAGGCAGCATATACTTCTTTTCTTTTTCCTATCAAGAGACACACAGAAGAAATGTTTATTTACAGCTGACGCATAAAAAAAAAAAAAACCCACTGAAACCTGAAACATGTAGAGAAGCTTTATCTTCACAGAGTGAGTTTATATTATAGTAATGGAGAAGAAAACAGAGGACAGCAGTTTTGACACTTCTCCACCAATGAGTAGATACAATGGAATTCATTTCCTCTGTGTGGACGACCACCAAGCTGGTGAGATGGAGAAATATATGATGACGGAGAGGAGGAGGAGGAGGAGGAGGAGGAGGAGAGGAAGAAGAGGAGGAGCATGAGGGATGTCTGGGGGGGATGGGGTGCCAGCTTTCACTGTTAAGCAGAGACATCTGGAAGCATTTATGTCCGCACTAACACAGAGCGGCGCAGGCCCAACAGTTACATCACTCACAGTTCCACACAATCCCCTGCCCCCCACCACATGCGCACGCACACACACACGCACGCGTGCACACACACACACGCGTGCGCGCACACACACACACACACACACACACAGGGCCAAATACTTAACGGCACGTGCAAAGACAAACAAACATACATGAGCCTGAACGAACTGAAGAAACACGTATCATGAGATTTGGGTGTGTGCATAAACACGCACTCATATAGACATAGACAACCACTAAAAGATACAAGAAGACTCATGTGGACAAGCGCCTACACACATGCACTCTTGCGCACACACACACACACGCACACACGCACAATATCACACCCCCCCTCCGGCCCCCGTAACCCAGTACGATTTCCTGCAAATTCCAAAGTCAGATCCCGGCTGGAACATTTCAGCCCGCCTGCCACGTCAGTTTGCCTCCACCATCCTCCCTCTCTCGTTCTTTCTTTCTCTTTGCTTTTTCCGACCGCTGTAAAAATTTACCATTTCCAGTTAGCGTTTGGGCACACTGAGGCCACTGGACTGGAGTTCATCTTTGGCAGTGGTTTGTGGTGCTATCTTTTAGTGGTCTTTTTATTTCGCAGAGGAATGGCTCTGATTGAGGCCTTGGGAAGAAGATCAAGCGGTGAGTAAGGACATTACAATGCTATTAATGCTTCTTATGCAGTTATCATCATTGGAGGTAAATGTTCAATTTAGTTAAATCAGTCTTTATAATTTTGCCTAAAATGAAATTATCAGTGAAACCGGATCATTTGATTTTAGATCACGTAAACTTTATCCATCACTGCATGTCTTTTGTACTGAATGTTACTCTCCATGTCCTCGAATAGAACCATTAAAAAGTCTATAATAAAAACAAGCAGCTAAGTTTGCTGATTGTACTGTAGTTATTTAGTAAAGGGGGAATACAGTTCAACCATGTCTAGATTTAATTACCTGAATGATTTGAAAGTAATCTCATAAAGGTTATATTTTTCATGTTAAGCTTTATATGTTTAATAAGATAAAAAGTCTTGCAGTTTTAAAAGTATTTGCCTTAATATAGCAGCCGTTTCCATGTACATGGCTTTTTTCATATGTGCAGTTGTTTCACTGAGGTAATGTTTGCTCTCTCTGTCCTCTGTACTACTGTCCTAGGGTAGCGACCTGCAGCTGCAATGACCTCAGGGTCCTTCCTCCTATCTGAGTCCTAACCCCCCCGCCTGCCCAGTGTTCAGACTACCTGTTCATCAGGCTACAGCTGAACAGTAGTCTGCACATTGGTTAGGCTGGGCTGGGACGCACACACCTCAAAACTACAGTGGCTGATGGCACCAAACCTCCACTTGGGATAGTTCATCCCAGCGGTGCCAAAGACAGTATGTTCATCTTTATGCATTCCTGTGGTGCTGTGTCATCTATCTTAGTCCAGTGAAATGCAGCATTGGAACAGAAACTCGTCTCACCTCCTCATCTTTGTACCAGGACAGGGACTCAGCAGTCAGGACAAACCAGTACTCCTTGGAGCCTCCCTTCATGATGCTGATGTTGATGGTTAGCCAGCCTTTCCTAATCACCTGCACAGGGGGGAGACCGTGTGGAAGAAAGAGAAGGGTGGTAGGGAGAGAGGGGTACCAGGAGGATGGAGGAAAACAGCTTTATCAATCAGGTTTACGCACTGGTGACATGAGGGCCCCATTAAGTGTTGCACCATTAATACTGCGGTGTGACTGACACTAATTAAATCTTACCTGCTTACCTGCTAAGTCACTTTGAATTTGGTTGTTTTTCTTTTATCCTTTTTATCTTAAGATTAAACATTTTTACATCTCAGTCGAACATTACTTAAAAATGCACTACAACACAGAAGCATGGATTAACGGTGAAACTTAATGAGTAAAAAGCACGGAGTGACCATAGAACAGTCATACAAGTACACAGTATGTGTGTTAAATTGCTAAATGTGTGCAGAAGCATCAGAAGGTTTCAATGAAAACACTGAAGATTCTTTTTCACTAAACAGAAAAGAATCTTAAAACCAACAAACAGGACCAGATGGTGTCCAGACCATGCAAGCCCCAACACAGAGTCTGAGACAAAGGTCGGCGGTGGTATGTTAGTGTCAGTGGGTCAGTAAAAGCTAACCTATGTTAATGGGGTTATTAAGTTAAGCATACGCGGGTATACACGAGAGGGGTTAAATACCTGGATGAGTAAAAGATGGGGAGAAGTGACTGTTAAAGACAGGGGTAAAGGAGGAGAAAAGAAGTGCAATCAAAGAGAATAAATGCGGAGGCTAGTAGTCTGATAGAGTTAGCAGGGTTCATGGAGGGACAGAAAACTACACAGCAAAGTGAGAATTTGAAGTGGAGAGTTGGAGAGGGAGGAAATACATCAGTCTGAGGCCGGGTTGAGTGAATCACTCTAAAGAAAATAAGCCATGCATTTTAGAGGAGCCCTATTCACAACTGTCTCTCCATTTTTTTTTTTTTTTTTTTTTTTTTCGAATAGACGCTCAGGCATTTCAAGTACAATAGGGGGAACTATCTGTGAGAAGTGTGCTCTTGTGCTAATGAAAGCTAAGTAGAAATGTCAATTTCAAAGCCTGCTTTAGACCTCTCTCGTGAACTCCCTCTCCATCCAGCAGAGGACTGGAGTGAGTTATGGAGAAAAAAAAAAGGTTCATTAGTTCAAAAGTGCCAACATAAACATGGGAGAGGAGGCAAGCGCATAGAAGCTAAACTGGTAGTTTGCCTTGGCGAGGAAATAACTTTAAAGTTTTCAGAAACAAGGAGTTTCAAATCCCCTATATTCAAGTCAGTTGGAATTATTATAACCAAGTTGACATTAAGAAAGAGGAAATGACATGAGTTTTACAGATTAGATGCTTATGTGATGCTTTTTCTGTCACTGCCAGTGTAAGACAACTGTGATATAATGTTCAATCTGTTTCTGTAAATGTAAGTGATGCTGTGGTTAATTAAAGTTGTTAGATTACATCTGAGATTAACTCCATGGTTTCAAATTGTTGAAATGAAAATGATCTGAATGAAAGGTGTCAATTTAACTTTGCCTTGATAGTCAGTGAGTTACAATTAAAATAAATGACACTAACAAAGAATTTTGATTTAAACAATGAAATACATCCCAAAGCCATGGACCAGTCACCATATTAAATGATAAGAAATTTTGATCAGCTCTGAGTACAAGAATATCAATTAGAGACTTGGAGACAGTGATTTTTTGTAACAAAGAGAAGTTGGATATGAACTTAGTACTTCCAAAGGAAAAGTATTTCAACATGCATTTAATCTAAAGAGAAAAAAGAAACACTACAAATTAAAAGAAAAATTTAAGGAATCATAAAATTATGCGTTTTGTGTGTTTTTTTGATTTGATCGCTCCCCACTCCCTCCCCATTTTCTCCCCAGTGACATTTAGGATGATTCTCACAAGGCAAACTTTCGAGTCACCATGCATGAGGCAGCAGCAGAGGTATAAAACCAGAGACAAGTCAGAACTGATGCCGTCCACAGTTGGTGGTGGGTGGAAGATTTGCCTGTATCTCTCTGTGGTTTTCTCATGGAGAACAAATAGCAGTTCTACAAAAGAATCTTTATATGTCATTTTACATATTTTATGGGGTAAAAAAGTAAAATGTTAGTAGCAACACAGATGTACAATTGAAGACAATTACTGTCGTATTAAAATGAAACCAAGGATTACGAGACCAAATGTGTCAGGTGTTACTGTGAAGACAGTCCAAATTACTGGTAACTGCTTGCTAGAATTGTAATTGATATCACTTTGATCAGTCTGGAGACTCTACCTTCTCCTCGTGGACCTCTCCCAGTGCGCCAAGCTGCAGGGGGGTAGAAGATCTTATTATGGTGAAGGATATCGACTCCTTTACTTGCAGGAGTCAAATGTTTATCCTGTTTACTCACAGCAGTCTCTTTTCCACCCTAACCATATTGGCTGACCTGTGTGTGATGGCCTCAGTTCTTCTGCATGGCCTACCACTGCTGCCCCCTGGCAGGGTGTGGTTTAAATCTGTGGGGTACTTACCAGAATCTCACCCTGCAGTAATAGGAAGGGTAGGGGGAATTAAAGCAAAGGGGGGCAGTATAAAATCATAGCCAACAGAGATGAGAAAGCAAGCAAGCAAAGATGAGGGACAGATGAGAAGTAGGAGGAGGGGGACAGGAACAGGGTGACAGGTGGAAGGTTGGAAAGAAAGAACAGGTTGGAAAAAAAGGGGGCGAAATTGTAAGAATGAAAGGTTTGAGGGAGGAAAAACAGTAGGAAGCAGGAAATCCATGAGACAACCAGAGAAAATACAGATGAAGAGCAGCAGAAAAGAGAAAGACAAAGACAAAGAGAGGTAGAGAGGGAGGGAGAGAGACAGACAGACAGACAGAGCAAGAGAGTTACATGCAATTAGAATTACTTCAAGTATACCACAATTTGGTTATGTCATATTTGTAGCTCAGTCGATAGGTGCGATGTCCATGCACATTCTGAATTTCAATACAAAAGATGCTTGTGAGTTAATGGGTAGGCAACAAAACAATCAACACAACTCTGTGATTAATTGTTGCTTTGCTGTAGAACAACATGCCTGGGTCACATGCAAACGGCAATTAATAACAGCCATGGAAACAAACGCTCGTTTCAGAGAAGCAGGGAAGCAGGGTCTTCTTTAAGTTCACTAAGGTAACTCTCCCCTCACTGAGACTGCAATCTCAAAAAAGCCGATTAGCAGTATTATAATCGTTTTTCAAGATCTAACAAATGCACAATGAAACTCAACAAACTTTGTTTAAATGTGAGTCTGGATAAAACAGAAAAGGAGAAATACCATCTTCACAACATTGACTGGGTAAAATCAGTAGTCAAAATAATGTACAGGGGATTTGTTATTATATTATTAACCATTAGATAGGTCAGGATAGATTAAAGGCTGTGGGCTAAATAATTGCCAGAGTCAGTTTTATTCACATGGTTGATTAATAGGCAAGTTAAGGGAGGCATCGGTCAGGGGAGATTAAATCTGGGATTGAGCTGAGTGATGAAACGTACCTGGTTGGGTATGGCCCTCTTTTTGTTAGCAGCAGTGTTCCTCTGCTGGGCGCTGTTCACACAGAGATGGACAGAAAGATAATAAATATTGATGACACCACACCAAAACAACCTGTTTGAAAAATTCACACTTAATATTCATGTGGCACTTCCGTCTCAATAATATTCTGATTATTTTCAACATGTTTTACAGCCTTTAGTCTTTTATGTAAATCACCTGTCTGGTTTAAACAAGTGCAAATTCAAGATTTTGTATGCTATAATTGTTATTATTATATTACTGTATTACTACACACGTAGTGTGAAGGTGAAGAGGTGAGAGTGAATCTTGACAATAAAAGCTGTCTCTCACAAACATACTGTGCACACAACCCTATATCGTTTCTTTCAGCCCACCTGTTGTTGCCGTACCCTGGGGGGCTACCATCATCCAGCCTTCTGTAGTCAAGACTGAAAGTGATGTCATGAGAACTGTTACCTCCGACACATTACAGCAATCCACTTGCCATGCAGAGGCTCGGCATAAACCCTCACACACGCACACACGGCAGTTTGCGTTATTACTTAGTCAATGGGACGACCCACACAAGTGGGGGGGGGCTCCACCCAACTACATGCTACTATAACCACTACACTAGGGACTACATGAATTAAACCACGAACTCTAAACCGCTTAGAGATATAGCACAAAAAAACCCCAAAAAAACAGTGAGTGCTTTGCAGTGTGCAAATGAATTTCCACCAGCAGCTACTAGTAAATGCAGCGACACATTAGCACCGTGGATCTTGTGGTGTGCAAGCTGGTTACTGTCCACTGGTACAGTAAACATTCTTTCTAGTGGCAGCCGAACAGCCTGTAGTAGACGGGAAGTTTATCAGTTTATCTATTGAGCAATCAGCCATGCTTGATTGACTTTGTTTGTAGGGGGAAGTGATATTGCTGCATGCATGGGGGGAGAGGTAGGCAAATAATGATTATTGTAGTGTCTAACTCCCCTGCAGGGAGATGCTCATGCTCTGATGTGGCTGGATCACTAACTGGCATGCTACATCACACTGATGCACCTCAGCTTACATGTGGCTAATTATAAGCAACACTTTGATTCAGTGGCAGTGAAGTGGCGGGGGTTCTGTCAAGTTTTTGAAACAGCAGCTGGGTTCCACATGTACTGATGGCTGAGAGTTACAGGATTACCAAGCCTTTCTTTTGTAAAATCTACAGAATCACAAGTGCACCTCTGACAACAGGCAACATGTTGTTAATCAGGAACACAATGCCTGTGCCGAGACTGAGGTTGCCAGCAACAAGCTGTAAGTTGGCCTAGAAAAGGTGAGGAGAGGAGGGGTACATACTTAGCAAAGCCTATGAAGTCCTCATGGTTGGTGTTGATGTAGGACAGCTCAATGTCAATCAGCAGCAGAACCTTAATTAGAGGCAGAAAATCATGATTAGGATGGAGAGGTCTCAATTAAACACCGCTTACAGACAGTCTCATTTCTGATATTTCACACTTGTGAAACGAAAGTAACCATGACAGATAACGTCAAAAATCATATTTAAAAATAGCTTGACTAATTACTTTCCACTATCTTCTATATCATCAGCGCTGCAAATTGCAACTGTGGTGGAGCTGAGAGTACGTTTTTACTCAAGTTTCAGTTCATTTAACCTGCTTCACTTCCTGCCTGGTAGAGCAGTTACCAAACCTAACACTCTCATTAGTCTTGGTTTGTGTTGACTAAATGCTTCTCCACCCCAACGAGAGTGAGGTTCTGAAATGAACACATAACACATTTTGGAAGATGATTAATTCCTCTTCTTGTCACGTCTTGAAGTCATTGAGTGACCTTAATTTTATAGCTGCAAACTGTTGTCTGTCATTTACTGTACCTATCAGAAGATTTTGCGGTGTTGATGGTGTTGCTGACATTGTCAACTTATCCAGAAACAAACTGAGTAAATCATAGAATAACTATTTTCCTATCATGACCCAGAATTGTGCTTAGCTGTGATGTTATAACAATGACTAAACACAGAACAGGCCGATAACAATCTGTTCAAAACAACTTCTTTTGTTTCAACTCATCTCATCATACTATGCAGAACTGAGGCCTCATTATGGACTTTTTCAATAACATATAGGGCTTTATTTAATTTTCTCAAGCTTGCAGAATTTTAGGAAGTTTTGAGATCTACAAAAAAAAATCTTGGATGATACATACAATAGGAAGCAAAAGCAAGAAATAAAGGCTTATCAATACATGACATGATGCTGTAAAATTAAACAAAAGTTCATCCAATAATATATTTTACAGCTTATAATGTACAATTTATGCTTGATTTGTGGGCTTAAGAGTCTGCAAACATTCACACAATTGAAGAAAAATATTTAATATTTTGTTTATGCTCTGCTGGTAAGCTAGCGTGCTGAAATGATACCATTACTGGTAAAGAATTGCAAGAGGACTGTCCAGCTCTGTCCAACAATGGCTTTATGAGGTTTTACCGTTCTCCATTTCATAAATGCTAAAGCAAAGCTTATCTGATGCTTGGAAGGATCACACCATGCACATGTTTTTTGTCCTAATGTTGCAGATGGAGGATCAGCATATGAGACTGACAATCCCAGATGACACATTATTAAATATCAACGATAGATGTTCAGGTGACAGTTGCCAACTTCACCTAATGTTGCATCTTGTCATATTCTCCTTCCCCACTTGAACGATAACTTGGGAGGGCGAGCTCTATCCCGTCATCGTCTCCACATCATATAGGAGTGGAGCTACATATGAATTGAAGACAGTAGCTCCTACTTATTTTCTCTGCATATGAAAAACATTAACATGAAAGGTTGACCTGTGTTCACTCAGCGTGCAGAGCCACTGGTCTTTATAATCAACATCCTAGCAACTCACCTGGTCCTTGGTCTTCCCTTCTCTTTCTCTGACGTGGGTGGTGACAATCCTCTCAGTTTCCTCTCTCAGTCTGGGGTAAGAATTGAGCTGAAAAGCAACACAAAACACAGCTGCAGCACTGAACGCAGAAACGCACACGCACACACACTTACATATGAGCTTGAGCTTAGTAAGACTTATCAATAAGTATCAGAGAGAAACAGGTGTGAGAAGTGAGAATAAGTAAAGGACAAAGAAAAGGGAAAGAGATAGTCAAGTGACATTTCAGTGTCACACATAACAACTACAAACCAGCACGCACACACATCAGACTTTAAATACACAGTGATTGCTCTACAAGGGAGTAAGCCATTTACCATCAGCCAGGGATGACTTCATGAAAAAAGAATCAATGTGGTAGAGCTGCAAGTTTGTCGTTGTTTTTAGAATATCAAAAGAGGAACTGATTATATTTTAAATAAACTGAGGAATGACTAACTTTGAAGAAATGTCGAAACATTTACAACTGTCACCTGTAGCTGATGGTAGAGCTTTAGTAGTATTTCAGATTAGTGAAGACTGGATGAGAAGGGAAAAGTGACAGAATGAGGTGAGTCAGAGGTAAACCTGAGAGACAAAGGGGAAGAATGGCTGGAATACGGAGTCGATGTTGAATCATTTCATGGTGTGCAGCGCTTTTCTCTGTCCACAAGATGGCAGTGGAGCACCGTTGCTATGGAAACACTTCATTCAAGCAGCTACTGCATCCACAGAGCCCACTAATAGTTCTATAAGTATCGTCTCACCCGCCCATCACATCACTCCCTTTCCGTCCGGTTAATAAGATAAGTGAATGTGAGTCTGCCGTGTGGGTCAGTGAGGGAGTGTAGCCGGGCTTTGCTCCGCCGAGACTGACAGACCAGGCGGGGTTTTGGGCAAGGATAGAGGGAGGATGCATTGTGGAGGTGGGAAAAAAACAAACATTTTAATGAGCTGATTCTGGGGTCAAACATCATGTGGGGGCTGGCTGGTGGAAATTTTAAGTTGTGCTTAAAATTTCAGATGTGATTTCTAAGTTGATGCTCAATCTGAATGGTATGGAGACTTCCAGAAGTGGGAAGGGAGTAGGGATGGGACAATACACACATTTGAGTCACTGGCGATGGATGGTGTAGTGACAATGGGGATTGGGGCTGATTTCACTGGGGTGACCATTGTATTGGGATGACAGATACATATTTAGAGAGAAAAGGAAGCCCTTGTCTTTTCATGCTATCATCCCAACAGGTGTGTCCCTGGTTACCTTAACAGCACACTTCATGACGAGTGCGGTGAGTTCGCACACCACAAGGTCCACACATTTGAGGCTGGGCTCTTTGAGTTTGAGGATCTGCTTTTTGACTATCGCCTCGAAAGCCAGGTCAGGGGTGAAGAGCCCCGTTCTGAAGGGTCATGGGGTCAGATTGCATTTGGTTGTGGTTGCAGAGAGAGGAGGAGACAGACATTAAGAAAAGAAGAGAAAGAGGACAGGCAGGAAGGAGAAAGAGAAGAAATAAAAAAGAGAAAAAGTCCTTGTTCAGTTAGTCATTTATAGTTGCTGACAGAAAAATCAAGCAGTGGGGAGGGACAAGCCACAGGTTTTTCACATCCTCATCCCTGACTAGCCAGTTCCTCTAAAGCTAGGTCAATATGGTAGAAACTGAAGTCACCTCCAACTCGAGGCCAAATTACATTTTACAGCTCCTGTTTTACTGGCTGTGTGTACTGAGCTGTGAGACCTGCAGCTTGTCCAGGAGAGACCAGAGATGCTCAGACAGGTCGAGTCCCTGAAACATCTCATATCCACGACGACACGCCACCCGTCACAACACTCCACAACACGACAGCGCTGCCTGCACACAGGGCACACGGGGCTGGGATGGGCTGAGGGCGAACCGCACAGAATGTTCTCTTTCTTTAAATGCAAGAACTAAACTGATGAGTAGAGATGTTAATGGGAACCTGGCAGCTAATACTCTGTGTCAGAATACCCTCTGCCACACCCATGGTTGCCCCTGCCCTATGTCTCGGCTGGGTCGGGAGATGCTGGACACCTGCAGTACCTTGTTGGTGCACTGCCTGACTGTGTTGATGAGCTCCTGAATGACCAGATCGATACATTTGAGACAGGGCGTTTTCAGCTTAACGATCTGCTTTTTCACGATGGCCTCAAACGCCAGGTCTGGAGTGAACAGCCCCGTTCTGAGGATTCACAGAGAGACAGAGGCACAGTGGCAGACAGATGGGACAGTTAACACACATGTAGGCCAAAAAAAAAAAAAAAAAACATGAATAGACGATGATTGGGTTCACAAAAAGACAAACCGGTGACTGAAGAGATTTGAGGTTATGGACAAAGGGAAAGAAACAGATAATCAACACACTGACGGCCACAATATGGGGATTAAAGATAAAGCGCCAGAGATGGCCAGGTGTAAATGTAATTAAGCACACAGCCACAAAGGAGATATGACAGACAGAGGAGTATCAATGAGGAACACACAAGAACAAAAACCCGGTGGACAAAGATACATGTAACACAAAACCTCGTAATAATTGAATGCTTGAGCAGACAGAAACAGAAAAGGAGTGGGTGGTGTTGCAGTGAGGAGATAAGGGGATCGGAAGAACAATGAAGGGAAGTAGCAGAGAGAAAAATATTGACATACAGCAGAAAACACTTTGTGAATACACCACACTGAACTGATACTTTTAGTTTGTGATTGTAAGGCTCGATTATAAATACTTGAATTATAGTAGAATAAAAGCTTTGATGGAGGGAGAAAGGCAAAGCATGCTGGTACAGGAGTATCTCATGTAAAGACTGAATACAGAGGTCCACTGAGCTCTGTGGGTGTCTGTTTTTCTGAAGTCGGGTAGGTTTTTCCGTCTCTACTCCACTTGCCTGACACCATGGACGTTCTTGATCGCGTGACTGATTTCTCGCCTTAGCTCCTTCTCATCAAACACAATCTGGGTGACAGGGGGAGAAGATGCATATGATAATTGATGATGATAACAGATCTAGCAACTGTTTAATCTTTGGGAATACTCCTACAGCCAAAACACTTTGCTCTTCATGACACACTAACCTTGACCAGTTCAAAGGGAAAGCGTTCATGGAAGAGGCGGTTGATCTTGGCGCCACCTGAAAGCTCGTTGGTGTCCACCTGGTCCCCGGAGCCCTCAATGCACTTCTCAAAGTCCACACCAAACTGCTGCACCATCCTGATAAGGATGAAGCACAAAAGACATGACAGCCAGTGTGAATAATCTCCTTGCAGCTACAGCAAGAGCTATCCTGGAAACGACAGTGATGCTACAGCATCAGTAAAATGTTTATTTCAGGTCATCGCATGATAGTTACTGATCTTATCTTGGCGGTTTTCCCTTTACTCTGAAACACAATGAGTGATATGTGAGAAGTTTCACCTCAGTTAACCTCAATACAAAAATGCATTTAAGCTTCATTAGTAACTAAAAGCAAAGCCATTAATGTTAATATTACCTCTACACACAAAATGAATACTATTACTTTAAGGAAAGTGATATACTTCACAGTCAACAGCATAAAATCATTAAACAATATTCTATACTGCTAAGACTGAGAGTCCTGACTTGCAAATCTCAGGCACAGTTGCCCTGTGCATTGGGCATCCAGTATGTCTGTCACATGTGCGTCAACCACCAGCTATCAACTGTAAATACTATATGTATGCTGCATCTTTTATGAGGAGGGATTTTCAGATACACTCACTGCAACAAAGCCTTGGTCTTGCGTGTCGGGTCATCTGGACGGAAGTTCTTGTACTCCTCCACCTCCTTCTCCAGGGAGAGGAGCTGACTCTGCAGCTTACTGCGCAGACCAGGCAGGGTGTCTCTGATGTGGTTGGTCAATTGCTAAAGACAGACAAAGGACTGTTAAAGACATGGCAGGGAGGGGGGGTTATATTTTACAATTGAAAATTAAACAAAAATAGAGAGGTGATAGCAGACCTGGTTGAGTGTCTTTTGTAGATGTGGCGTGCCCATACGCTCCGCCATATGTCTGTAGGCAGGGTGGGACAGGAAGAACTTCCTCTCTGCGGCCAATGCAGCACGAATGTCCTTCTTCCCATCAATGTCTTTCTGACTGCGGTTCACCACACCGATGTAGCCTGCACACAGAGACACAGTCACTCAGCGGTAAAGCCTGTAAGTGCGTCTTTGTGTGGGTGTGTGCGTGATCCTCACCTCTACGCAGTGGCAACAGTTTATTTTCAAGGATGTCCTTTGCATCCGTTCCTTCATCCATCAGGTCCAATTTTGTTATAACACCAATGGTACGCATACCTGCATAAAATTATAAACAGTAACTCCATCACTTCAAACACCTCGCATCATCTTTTGTTTCCTACTACATGTATTACAGAAGAATACAGACAGAGAGGACAGCTAAAGAGATTCAGCATTGAATCTGCTCTCTGACCCACAAACTACTAGAAAGCTGCACAGGTACCCTGTGGGTCCACCTCCTTGGCGATCTTCAGAGCGTCTGAGTTGGCCAGGTCAGTGTTGGCAGGGGTGACGGCCAGGATCAGACAACTCTCCTTAGTGATGAATTGCATCAGCATGTCCCTGATCTGTTGCTCGATGTCATGGGGCTGGTCTCCGACAGCAACCTTAGTCATTCCCGGGAGGTCGATCAGGGTCAGGTTGAGCACTAAACCACATGGACAAAAGTCATAAAAATGAGAAATGAAACCACGAAAGCATTTTCTACACATCTAAACAATATATCATTACTCATTCAGGTAATGTGTTTCCATTTTTCCCCCAGAGAAAGCTATTTATTGCCTTTTTAATTTGACACATCATTTACTTGATACAGCATTTGAATGGAATGGAAACTAAGGTAGTAATGTGATGTGAGACCAATAAATGCTTGATTAATCAAGAGCATTCTCAATGAAAGGGCAATCACTGTGTTAAGAAAAAGCAGCCTCTTCATAGTGTTGTTCATATGTTCTTTTACATAGCAAGCTAAAGTTAAATACAGTCCTGTGCTTTGTGTCAACTTCATTTTCCCTCCTATTAAAACACCAACAGATATCTACCCTATCACCCTCAATGTAACATGTTAATGCCGTCTGTGATGGGAAGGGAAGCTTTCATCTTGTTTACAAAGATATTTTTGCTGTTGTAAAACTGGGTCTAATTTTACCCCATCAAATAGTCAACATCCTTATTACTTACAAGTGTTAAATCTACTGAAAGAAACAAATATGAAAATGTCAAAATTTGACTGTGAATTCCCAATGACGGCTCCAATAAGGAGATGAATAGATGTTTGTGACAGTCATTCAGTGAACATCACAATACTGACTTTTAGCTTTTACTAAAAACAACACTGGTCCAAACCACAACAAAAGGCTCTCATTTTGTAAACAGCTCTGTCGCTCTGTTTGGGCTATACAGATAAAATTGCGGTAGAAGTATGATGATAACAATATACACAATTAGATTTTCTTGAAATTCGATAGGGAAATTGTTTATGGATAAAATAGACAAAATGACCAAAGGTGGAGTTATGAATCTAAGACATTAGAGGAATACATATGATAAACAGTGAATCTCTGATGGTTGACAAATCTATATCGTCTCATGATAAATATGGTTATACAACATGAAAAATGACGTAGAGGCCAAGGAGAACAAAGTGATTATGTAAAGGTGTTTTACAATAAGACTGTCTATTACCGTGTGGGGAGTAGACTCTCAGGTTAATTGGGACGGGAGAGATGCCTTTGTTGGAGCCTGTTATCCTGTCTGTCTCCGCCTCAATTTCCGCCCGCACTTCATCAAAATCCACAAACTTCTTCCCCTTGCAATGCAGGAATTCAGCATATTCTACACAAACAGGGACAAGATGAAGCACAGGAAGGGAGGGTAGAGGGAGAGAAAAGGACAAAGGGGAAGAAATAGCAGGGAAGAGAGAGAAAAAAGAGAATATTAAATTAAAGAGATGAAGGCAGCAAATAGCAGACAGGGTGCGTAGCTTGAGGCACTGTGACAGAGAGGCCATATACAGGGCAGTGATGAAAGGAGACAGGGATGTGGCTGTGCACAGGACAGGCACACTCACCTGCTTTATTGTTGACCAGCTGCAAAATGAGAGGTCTGCGGGTAACAATGCCTGATCCACGTGGAAGAAAGTCCCTAAGTAAGAGAGACAGACAGAGGAGGAGGGAGAAAATCAAACAACGGGATTGTTGGGAGTAAAAAGGGGGGATATGTCAGGTAAAACACGGGGAGTTCAGTGCAAAGAAAACAACAGAAAGATAGAGAGACAGAAAAAAGAGAAAGAGACAGGGAGAATGTTCAATTATTCATTACATTTAATGTCCATTTCCTCGCAGCGTGCCCTCTAGTTAATTGATGGGCACAGGGGAATTTCACGCCCCCAACTTGTTTCATAACAAATCAAATGTGGCAAAGTCATTTTCTCTCACCATTAGAGCTATAAAGATCAATTCATACACTCCCACTCTTGGTGTTATGGGGAAAATCCCTAAAATATAATTCACAGATGTTACATCTACCTCATTCTACACCTCAGTTGACTTTTAATTCATGAATTTGAACAAATCTCTTCTCATGTTCAAACAGACTGTGATGATAATGTTATCCAAGGACAAATCCTAGAGCTGCTGCTCCACAGACAATGAATAATGGAACAACTACTAGCACACTGACAGCACCCGTGGTGATTTCACTAGGATATAAATACATTTTTTGACGGCCTACATTCAGTCGACACTCATTTTGATATAATAGCTCAAACAAAAGCTACAGGATCACAGACTCAAAATGTCACTTCATGTCATTGTCAGTCTTGATGAAAAGATCTCAGATTGGGGAGGAGGAAAAGCACAATATAAATTTGTTTCAGGGTGGACTTAATGATGCTGTAATGTGGTGTTTTTCAATAGATGAACTTGTTCTGTGCTTAACAATTAAGGTGCTCAATTTACTGCCTATGTAAAGGACAGGTGAGGCCAATGGCTTCAGCTGCCACTTTTAGCTTTTGTGTGAACCTAGGCTGTGTCAATACCAGAGATATCCATGCCATCCATACCCATGATAACGGCTTAACCACAATAGAATCAGGCCTGACACTTGTCACTGCTTTGCTATGTGGACATTCTCACCCACAAACATGAATAATGCTTAGTAATTGCACAAGGTGATGCGTTGCCCAAAACAGGAAATGACAGTAAACAAACAATGGAAAATGCTATTGGTGCAATAGAGCATTATTGAGACACTAGCCTACAGGAAATCTCACAATTGGCTTGTGTGTTGCTTTGAAGGTGACATGGTACCTGAGGAATTTTTCACCACATGCTCAAAAGTTGCTTAGTCAGCCCTCAGACCAGGCTCCTCCACCCAGTCTTTTGCACTCCCCTCCCATTCGGGTGGGCCCCTCTGCTGCTCTGCAAACATGCTACATCTGGTGGTAATCACCAGCCCTAGTCCTGGAACAATCTTAGCAGGGATGAGCATGTCACTAACCCACATTCTCCTTTTCTTCCCTGCTGCCAGACCTACAGGCCTGAGGGGACTATGTTGGTGCTCAGTCGGCCTGCTGACTTCAGACTGGAAGCAATATGTCAGCCACAGGACAGGAGAAAGGAGAGGAGCTGCTATATAACATACTGCCAGCTATTCCTAGGTTGTAGTCCTGTGGTGAAACAGTGCGGAACATTCTGGATGTTCCTTGCATCAGCAAAAATCCACAGGTCTGTGGTTCAGTGCTGGTGCTGTGTCATGCACATAATGTGGAGCATGCAGGCATTTGTTCACAGGGGCGACAGTATAGAAAGCCCTGGATGAGAAATGGGAGCATGGGAGCGAGGGACATAAAACACAAAGCCACTATAGGCTGAGGGAAAGGACAGACAAATTAGACTGGATGTGGAGAATGGTGGTAAGATGCTCAGAGCAATGACCTCTTCAAGACACTGCTAATGTATTGATGCATCTCTCCAGTTATAGGTGACTCACTGGGTTTCCAGCAATCAAATGCCATCTCACTGGCTCAACAAGTGGTCACTGGTCAGATACACAGCAATAAAATATAGTGCCAATAAAGGTTACGTGAAAACACATACAAAGAAATTGTTAAAAAAGAAAGTACTTTTGCAGAGACACAACGCAGGGACAGAATTGAAACAGTCAGTCCTAATACACAGAATTGGATAAACAGCAGTGGCATATTGAAAGGAAGCAAGAGGCCAGGATTCCATTATTGATGCCCTGTAAATGATAGACGAGGCTGAGCAGATTGTGTATCATTTCATGCATTATGGATGGCCAAGCAAAGAGCATCAGTCTGTGAGCCTCCCTCCATCTAAGACAAGAGAAAGCAAAAGCAAAGGAGAGTAGAGCAGGGGGAGAACAAGAGAGCCAACGCCCCTCCCCCTACCTGCCTGCCCAACAGCCTCCATCTATTACAAACTGGCAGAACAACTCTGAGGAGCCATACCCCACAGCTGATCCTCCTTTTCATCTAGTCTACAGAGGCCTGGCAGGGGTTTTCAAACATGGACACCAGTGTGTGAAACTCTGGGGTCATAGTATGCTCTCACTGGAGGGTATAGTACACAAAAACGTGTTTGTGGTTTTGTGGGACATATCCTGTGGGTCTGTGGTGCGGCAACGAACATATAATTATGGCTACCCACATTCCCGCACCTAAGTCTGTCACTGTGGGTACCAAGAGGCATCACTAGACAGCAAAGCCTCTTCAAGCACTTCCAAAATCCAGCTGCTTAGTAGAAAATCCCTTTGCTTTCTGCCACTCAGCTGTTTGTACTTCTTCCTCACAGGGATGTCCACAGTGCTGCATGCACATATCCAGACCTGCAGACATTTCTGTTTAAATTCCTTTATATATCCATGCTGCCATCATGGAGTAAGTCTGCTGCTACAGAGTGAGGCTGTCACATTTAATTCATGGTCAAGGATAAACTTTTCATCTATCTATCTATCTATCTAGTACAGCTTTAAAATTACGACAACTGTTCCACACACTCCTGGTCTTTCTGTACTTTACTTGCAACAGATCTGATAACAACCTCCGCCCTGGCCAGCTTGCAGTGCTAGATATGACGTCTCTCTTCTGGGACAAAGACTTCAGTTAATCATGATCCAAAACGTGTGTTAAACCATAGACAAGTCAGTAAAATAACACTGAAGAGTAAAGCTGAATGTAAATCAGCATTTAAGTTTACTAATTTCAAGTTCTTGCCACTAGCAGCAATAATTTTCATCATCTTTTAACCTTTTATGAATCTGATTTTACATTATTTTGGTGTCAAACACTCTGACTTAATGCTTGTTCACATAATATACAGACAATTTTAGTGTATATAATGTATTTGGTATATGTTCAATGTGTCAGCAAAACCTAAGGTCCCTTAGTGGGTTGGCTTGATGCAAATCTAAACAAGGCAACAACACATAACACACCCACACCCTACCAAAAGACAGAACATTCACAAATATATGAGGCCATTGAGCCAGAGTGATTTGATTAGCTTCTCTCCAGCAAAGTATGCAGACCAGGCAACCAACGTGTTCTGGTCTCCAGTAACAAATATGGAGGGAACGGCGGCCCAAATCACATCAACAAGATGGGTCACACAGAACAGGGGCAATCTAAAACCCGCCTGACATGGGTGGGATGAAAATCTGAATTGTGTCAACTGTGAGACAGTAACTACACAGCAAATACAGTCTTCCCCTAATTTCCCCTTTCACTCCATAGCAGATATACAGATTATAATGGCCGACAATTTGCCAGTGAAAGAGAGTGAAGCAGTACGTTAAGTCACTTGGCACCCATCAGATCATGACATCAGCATGGAATTCAGGCGGGAGACAGAAAAGGAGGAGCATTTACGCTCTGTGAATCATACAGTCTATGACCTGAAGTGCGTCTCTTCCCAGCACTAACTCACTTTGTGTCTATTGTCATTGGTGCCACAAAAAGGGAAAGAGGGATTATTTTCATGCCTGGGGACACAGAGATGAAGCCAGCCTTTCACACACAACTACTGCTCACCAAGGAAAAAAAACTCAGCCACTTGGGAAACTGCAGAGCAACTTTTACTGACTTTAATAGTGGCTCAGTGCTCATGGTTAAAGTCTGTTGTCACAACAGAGAATTTGAAAATCAATTATCCTACAACACTTAACACTCATAGTTTTGTGTAATAAATTACATGGTAAAGGGTTTAGGTATTGGCTGCTCCTGAGCTCAAACAAACCCTTAGATCAACAATGAGTCAGCTTAACATGAACACGCCTGTTGCTATAGCAAAGTGCAGAAACTCCCATGCCCTTCCAGATTAAAGTAAGACTCGACCTTGTAGTTACGAGTTTGACTTCTACTGTTCCACCTTGTCAGCCCTAAAGTTCACCTGCACAGCAACAAGCATACAGATTAGCTGCTGTACTTTTTTATTGTGTGAAAAAGCCATGGTAAACATCAAAATGTACCACTCACATGTTCATAAAAGGATGAGCATGCACATGTTTAATCATGCCACAGCATATCAGTAAAGTGCATGTGTAATTTTTGAGCAAATGGATGTATGTCCTGTCAACTGGCAGAAAGTGGAAGGCCAGCACAGGCAGTGAAACTGAGGTCATCATGAAATGTTTCATGGTAATTACATCTGATGTGTGTCAAGTGTTCTCACATTGCAAAACCCCACTGATCTGAATTAATGTGCACTGAGTGGCAGTCTAATCTTCATGTGTGTTCTTGCCTGAGAGCAGTTATGACATGCTCTCGCCAATGTGTTTATAACCAAAGGCCTGTCTGCATGCCATCTTAATAGCCAATGCACTTCCTCTTCTCTGTCAGCTGGCCTGCGTGTATGTGTGTGATTGTTCGATCCCTATGTGGGTTGGGTTACACATACACACTGAGAGTCTCGATGGAAACCTGCTAAACAAGCTGCTTTAGAGCAAGCTTGGTTTGTTTCTTTATCTGCAGGGTGCTCTCATTCACTGCTGATGTGGGGGAAGACAACAGGACCAGCCTGTTGAGGACAACAGGACCAGCCTGTCTAGAAGCACTGTCGCTGAACCTTCACATCACAAAAAATGGAGAAATGCCAACCCCATTTCCTTGATTTCTACAAAAACAGTAACAAGAAGGCAAAAGAGGAAGATGGTAAAGGAAGTTGTGTCTGCTAAAGATGTGAGCTTGCATTGCTTGTCTGAATTTTTACAAGACACTGTGCTTTGAACTCAAATGTGGTGCATTATATAAACCCTTCTTGAGATAAAGTCAGCTGCAAAAATCCACGTCTCTAAGGAAAGGAGGTGACTCTCTCTACCCTACTAGCCCTCCAAATAACATATTTGTGCTCCCACATCAGACAGAATAAGCATGCTAATCAAACAACAAACTCTCATGTGACCCAACAAAACTCAAATCAACAGCTGCGAGCTGCAGACCAGGTAACATTTACTGGTGAATGCAAATCCTGTAGGACTTTCTGGGTGTGGCCTGTAAATATAAACAGCACCATATGAAAAAGGTTTCATTTAGAACTAAGGCCAAAAACTTGGATAGCAAAATAAGATAATCTGCACTATGTTTACTGAGAATAACATGCCACGATGTGAATTTACAGACACAAACCTTGATTTATGTCATTTTTATAAAGATCTTGGTTTGTCATGTTCAAAATGATAGGATATAAAGAGGGAGACTGTGACAACAGATATTTACTCACAGTTGAAAAAGGCATTAATATTGTGCAAAGTATTGGCAATGATCACAGAGACAATCCAAGAGCAAAGTGCATTTACTAATATCTTACTTTTATACCCATCATTGTTTGAAGATTGTCTTAAGTCCTGAGTGCACAGAACTTCATATATATCCATTTATATTAAGCTCCTAGGCTGGCCCACTGGTTAGCCACGTACAGGGCGAAATCTACGTCAAGTTGTTGAACCTGCAGCCACTCCACACTATCAAGCTTTACGACAAGTGCGTAAAATATTATTGACGTTACGTCCTGGTAGAGTAACTAACGTTAGTTTAGCCTTACGACAAATGGCATTTCCACACATATCTTACCTGCTGAACAGTCAAAAACATAGTTTGAGAATGCTACACCAGACAAACTATGTGATAATTGCAAAGCTTAACTTCATTAGCGTGACCATACTCACTTACCTGCCAACAAAATTTTCCAAGACTGAGCTTTTTCCAGCGCTCTGTCCACCGACCACAGCGATCTGAGGCAGGTCTAAATTGCAACTCTGGCCAATGGAGCTGAAAGCGTCTTGAAGCTTGTTGATAAGGGGAATCAGGTCTTCCATGCCCCGGTTCCCCATGGCTTCGTTAGCTCAGAGAGCCCCCTCAACACAACGCAGACCAGAGGCTAACGCTAGCCGCGCTATCTAGCTAGGTAACGTTAGCTTAGCAGCAAGGTGCTCTCGGGTTACTCTGCTGAGTTCCGCCGCTTCAAACAGCTCGGGCTTGTACTCCCTCTTGAACACTCAAGCTGTTACCGGTAATTCAACTCACACTAATAACATTTCGTATTCTCTTAAGCACAATTACTAAATACTCAATCAGTCGAGACGGACGGAAAACTCGCAAAACAAAACTTCCTCTACACAAACACCATCCGGTCAGAGGAGACGACCGGTGCGTATACACCCGCCTCTTGAGAAACCTGCGACCCTATTGGCTGATTCTACTGCCTCTCCACAAAACTAAGCCTCTGATTGGACAACTAAAAGGCGTGCCTTTCACTCTGATCAAATTGCTGATTTCAGATTGGTCAATGCAGCCGTCAATTTTCAGCTGTCTCGCGTCATATGTTCACTACAACATGGCTGCCATCGTAGAATGTGGAGCTGATTCAAATACTGCAGAAAACCACATGTCCCTAAAGAAAGCGCTGTCGGTTGCTTCTCCCCTTTCTCTGCGAATCATTGCTGAATGCTCAGTGACGAAAGCAAGAGCTTGTGATCTAATACTGCCACACTCCGCCGTCAGCACCCCGGTTTTCATGCCAGTCGGTACTCAGGGAACCCTGAAGGGAATCACTGTGGATCAGCTGGAGGGTCTTGGATGTCAGATTTGTCTGGGTAACACATACCACCTGGGCATGAGACCGGTAGGCGACACTACTAATATCAGTCCGCGTTTTCCTTATGATTTATTAGGCTTTAATAGTGGCTGTACCAATTCATGACATTTTCTTTAGTAAATGTGTTTTTCCATTTCAACTCCTCTGTATACAGGGACCTGATTTGATCGAGAAAGCCAATGGTTTACATGGGTTCATGAACTGGAAAAGAAATCTTTTAACTGTGAGTGTGACTTTCCTAAATAAATCAATCATAGATGATGAGTTGAAGGTAACAAGAGATTTTCGATGTTACAAGAGGTGCTGTTGTATTTTGTGGTGAAATCTTGTGTTTCACTTCCTCTTCATACAGGACAGTGGAGGTTTTCAGATGGTGTCTCTTGTTGAACTCTCAGAGGTCACTGAGGAAGGGGTCAAGTTCAAGTCCCCCTATGATGGAAAAGAGATCCTTTTAAGTCCTGAGAAATCCATCAGCATACAGAACAGTCTGGGTCAGTGTTACTGGACAAAGACATGGACCTTCCCTTCAGTTTCAAGTGGCTAACAGACAGCCTGTCCATGTTTCTCTGTGGTTTTCCAGGGTCGGACATCATGATGCAGCTGGATGATGTTGTCAGCAGTACTGTGACAGGACCACGGGTGGAGGAGGCCATGCACAGATCTATTCGCTGGCTGGACCGTTGCGTAGCAGCTAATAAAAATCCACACAAACAGAACCTTTTTGCCATCATACAGGGAGGGCTGAATGCAGACCTGCGCAAGGCTTGTCTAGATGGTAAAAAGTCCTGCTCTTCTGCGATCCTTTTACCATTTTGATCTTCTCCCTCAATCATCATAAACTGGAATTGACATGAATCCTGCATGGTTGGATCATATTTGGATAGAGTCTCAGCTCATATTTGAATGCCTTCAAAGTCAATTTATTTTAAATAGAAGAAAGTTTACACAAGATGTTTCTCCACTTCATATACCTATGAATGTAATCTTTTGCTTCTTGATCCTGATCAAACAGGTGGGTAGCTTGGATAATAACAATCTTTTTCAGTGTCAGGATATGATGAGGAATCCAGTAATGCCAAAATACTTACTGTCAAATTCAAAGGCCATAAGCATGGTCCAAAGATATTGGCAGAGAACTGCATTTTGTCAAGCACAACAGAAATTCATACACATAGTTTGACTGAGAGACACTAATGATAAGGGGTCAGACTTGCGCTTTAGATATCTTATCCCCTTCCTGTAGAAATGACTCGGCGTGATGTCCCTGGTTTTGCCATCGGAGGCCTGAGTGGAGGAGAGGAGAAGGATGACTTCTGGCGGATGGTCACGCTGAGCACTGACCACCTGCCAAGAGAAAAGCCTCGATACCTCATGGGTGTGGGGTATGTTTGCGCGTATGCAGTAAAACTTCCACTAAGAACTGCACTGTTGATTGGCTATGATGTTATTAATTGACATAAAAATTTGTGTGATCCTCACATGCTGCAGATATGCTGTGGATTTGGTGGTTTGTGTCGCTCTGGGATGTGACATGTTTGACTGCGTGTTCCCCACCCGCACCGCAGTAAGCTCTCTTTACCTCACAGACTGAAAAATCCCTTTTAACTGGTCATTGAGTAGTTGTGGTTACATATCAAGAACTGATTTCAGCTGTGATTCAGGCAATTATGTTTCTTTTCCCTCAGCGGTTTGGCTCTGCCTTGGTGCCTTGGGGTTCTCTCCAGGTAAAACATAAGCAGTATGCCAAGGACTTCCAGCCCATAGACCCAGACTGCCAGTGTCCCACCTGCAAGAGGTAAGTTGAAAACGTTCTCTCAACCTGGAGGTTTGGCTCACATAATAAGTCTTGTAGGTTGTTCCTCTTTGGTTTGTCTTTTCTTTTTTTTTTTATCACTACAGAAATATAGATGTATAAAGTACTGTAGAAGATATGTTGTAAAATGGTAGTTGTGGATGAAAGATGTAAATAATTGGCCTGTTTTTTGTTTCAGACACAGTCGAGCTTACCTGCATGCTCTGTTTAAGAGTGACACTGCAGCCATGCACCACATCACCATCCATAACATTGCTTACCAGGTGAGTGCTGGAGGCCATTTAGCAGAAAAGTTAATATAATTGCATGACTCCAAAATCAAGATTAATCAAAATAAAATAAAAAATCATTTAATTATGCATGTGAAAATACAGGAACAAAGTAGATTTTGTTGTACACATTTAACTCCTACTCTCCACCTTTTGCATTGCCGTGATGAGAGTGAAGTTTCTGTTTTATGCTGAAGGAAATAATATATAACATTCAAAATCCTTTATGAAGCTTATAATGGTCAGTGTTTGGTGACTTTGTCAGAAATGTGTAAATTCAATTATATTTTTTGCCACTTAGGTCGTAGTTGGTGGTGCTGCACTGACATTCCTTATATTGAGAGGGCAGAATGTTTGAAACGCCTCTCAATATAATGCAGTCCAGAACAACACATCAGCAGATATGCCCTCAATGACTTTATGGCAGAACAGTTGGACACATTACATTACATAATAATGATAATAAATTGTCCACTGAGTATGTTTTTATCCATTTCATTGTGAATTTAAAAAAACATTAAAACAATTTTATATTGTTCTATATTTACATTTTAAATTCATTTACTTCAAATTACCACAGTATTCTTTTTTTTTTGTGATTTTTTTAATTTGCTTTAAAAGAGCTGATAAATCCCAAAACTGCTCATATCCGCTATTTATTTATGAGTCCATTAGTTTCCTGTGTGTGTGCCACATATATGAAGTGTTTCATAATATGTGTCAGCATTTAATTTGTCTGACAGAAATATAACAACAAATGTTGAACTTTACAAGTGCATGATGCGTGATGTGATTTTTGTCTTCACCTCAGTCACATCAATTAAATCCTTCAAGACTCTCCGCACCCCAAAATGGCACAAATTTGCTTTGCTACTCTGGCATTATCAGAACAATGAAGAGTCTCCTTGTGTGACAGATCTGTCCCAGAAAATGTTCATGTTAAGAGGGTATAACAGATACTGTCTGTCCATGTCGGTTGGCCTGTTGGGCCTTCACTCTACCTCTTTGATCCAGAGTGAAACGTTACGACAAGTATTTTAACTGCCGTGAAACGTGTACATGTCACCTCTCAAATGTTGCCATGTCAACTAGTAGCATGTAAACACTTTAACTGTATACTCTGAGGATGCTGTCCTGACCTGTATCTGACCCGTACACACTGATGGTGCAGGAGAGAAGGGTGATTTTCCACCGGAGATCAGTCATCACATTATTTTCTCCTCAATTAATCAAACATCTCTCTTTGCAGCTCAACCTGATGCGCTCCGTGCGACAGAGCATAGTGGAAGGCCGCTTCCCTGAGTTCATACGGACGTTCATGAAGCGAATGTTTTCGTCTCGTGACCAGTACCCCAGCTGGGCTGTGGACGCTCTGGCCTCCGTCAATGTTACCCTGGAATAGAACTCAGAGGGAAACTATTTCACTCTGAATAGAGATAAATGTCAAACAGTGACTGAAAGATTTTTATATCTTTTAAATGACCTTTTTATGGATGATTGTTTTCTACTCTTTGTTGATGTTTGTATTTGCGCCGCCCGTTTTGTCGGCGGTGAGGAGAATGGCTTTGGATCGGAAGGGATGAAGCCTGATTGTCCTTTACGGCAACCTTCTTTACTCAGCCTCTGCAGATTGTCGTCAGAGTACACATTATGATAATGTGAGACTGAATGGGGTTAAAATGAGGTTTGAAACACATGAACCATCTCCTCCGATATGCTCAGACACTTTTTGTTGTTACCATGGTTACACAGCTAGGCCCACCCACTTGAAATGAAATGTTTTGCCTTCCTGTCAACATCTTTGTAGTGTTTTTTTTTTTTTTTTCTTTGTGACTGAGCGTGTTACAGAAGTATTTCATTTTGTCTAAATGCACAAGATTAATAAATGCATCTGTCCTCTGGGTTTTAATCTAGATCCTAACTGACCAGTAGTTGTCACGTAACTGTTTGATCAGATAAATGGACCTGGCTGGCTACAGATTGTGTGCCTGTGTCATGATGACCACCAGAGGGCAAAGTAGACGAAACCAGTGACAGTAACACAGAATGATATCCAGTGCATGTTTCCTAATGGCTCAAACAGCAGTTCAGCTGTCTCAGAGTTAAAATAACACATGATTACAGTTAGAATAGGAATATGAAAAACACTGACAACAAAATTATTCACAAACCAAATTCTGCATCTGTCTAAACAGTGTCAAATCATTCTTGACATCCATAGTCTGTTTTTCTTTTTCTTATCAGTTCAACAGGCAACAGTCCACTCTGACCCTCTGAGTGAGGGTTTTGTCCGGATATTACAGGGGTGCAAATTAATCAAGGCTCGTTTGTGCTCGATTAATATTAATCATTGGAAGTTAATTTGAATAACACCTGTTGTCCGGGGCTTTGAGTCAACAGCCCTCTCAAGCATCACATTTGAATTTCATTACTGCTTCTGTTATGACCACAGGCTCTACAAGATTAAACCCGTGACATGTGCTGAGTGGCAGACAGACTAATATCTAGCACAGCAGTGTAGCATAAATAGAAATGGTGAGTTTGGTGCATAATGAGAGTAGTTTACAAGTGGTTACAAGCTTAATTAAAAAAACATTCATGAGGGGAATTATGCAATGCAATGGTAATAGTGAGTCCATAGTGTGCTTTTTGTGCTTTTACATTATGATAACCCCCATTCACAGGAACTTCTATTTTTTGAATGTGATGACTGCATTGCTTGTATTGTGTTTTCCCTCGAATATGTGCTGCTTCCGCTGTGGGTTTTGATTATATTCAGCATATGGATGCTTAGACAAAAGCACTCAGAGCTCATTTGGCAAGCCGTGCAAAATCGTGTTAAGTGTCTGAAAATGAATGTGCACGACCAAAGCTTTGTGCTAAATAAATTGGATGTCCTCTCTATATATTTCAGGCAAGCCAATTCCCAGCATGCCACATGTGCTGCCTCCTTAAATTGACTGTAAAAAAAACTACATATTTAATAGAAGCCAAGTTGAAATAAGACCAACTGCAGCTCTATAGGCAGAAATAATAAAAAATACATTATTCCTCGTTGTAGACTCACGACTGAAATGCGCACAGGGCTCCACAGAAGTGTGATGGACATTTCTGGGGATCACGTGCGTATGTGTGATAGTTTTATTATCATTCATGTTTACAGTGAACAGTATGTTGTTCATGACGCAGCGCAGATGTTGATGGAGAACGCATATCATTTATTATTCTAGATATATTTTAAGAGTAATGTTTTTGTCATTGTTTCTTTTCTTTTGTTGTTATTACTATTAATCCTGAAATGAAAAGTCGTCGCAACAGTAAGCTACAGTATTCCTCAACGGTTGGTTAAACATTTGCAGTGAGTGCGTTCATGCGGAGCTCAGTCAGGGAGGATGCTGGTGTTGAGAGAGACCAACCAGTTGCTCTCCAGCTGTCACAGTAAAAGTGGAGCCTCCCCTACGCACCGACGGATGAACATCCTCGACCTGTTGCCTCGGCTGGAAGAAAAGTGAGAGCTGCATTGAGGACGGGTGCGAGAAAAGAGAGAAGTTGGTTTCTTCTGTTTAGGAGGGAGGTCGAAGACGATACCATGAGGTGTATCAATGTGTTCTTTATTAATCTACGTTTTGAATAGCAGAGGGAAGAGGAACGGAGCTGGATTTGGGGGGGTCCACCTCCTCGGTGTGGAGGTGCGGTTTGCCGTGATATCTGTCTCTGTCTCTGGGGTCTGAGGAGGAGGAGGACCATGGTCGAACTGGAGAAGGAGGTGCTCCCGCTGCCCCCTCGGTACCGGTTCCGAGACCTGTTGCTCGGGGACTGGCAGACCGACGACAGGTAAAGATGCAGCTACTTGCACCGTTTACGCACGGCGCACTGAAGCCTTTGCGCATCTGTGCGCCATGAGGACATCGTATCATCTTGTCTAAAAAGTACTCATTTGTTTTGCGTTTGCATTTTCTCTCCGTCATCTCATGGACTTAGGTATAATTATGTGTTGGGGTATTTTACTGTCAGCTGTGCAGTTCTGTAGGGGTGCTGCAGCAGGTTTACTAATACTGCATAATAATGCAATACTATCACACAAAAAGCAATACACTACTTAAACCCTATAAAGACAAAAAACAGTGAAAAGAGATCTAGAGACTAAATATTAATTCCAGAATATTTATTTCATCTATTTTCATATATTGAAACATCAAAAAAAAAAAAATCTTCTGGAGGCATCCACCAGGAAGGAAATGAAGAATGAGCAGGTAGACCTGTAGTAGACCACCATGTTACTTGACTCCTGCCATAATTCCTCAGATTTACAGTGAACCATCTGCCACCTGGACAGGCAATTTAAAGTGGGTGTTCTAGGTAACTGGCAATTGACCTTTGCTTACACTCCATTTACAGGGCTGTAGGTTTGACGTGCTATGTGATATGCATTGCTTAATTTGAGCTATTTCATTATGCTGTCTAATGGAAAACCTTAACCTTCATTTCACGCGTGGTGTCTCCTGTTGCTAGGTGGAAATGAGGACCAAAGTGCTTGTGGACTTGAGTGGGTGTTTCAAATCAGATAATTGGGGAAACCTGCCACTGAAAGCATTGGAAGAGATGACCAATTCAATTCCAGCCATTGTCGGGATTTATAATGGGGACACACTGATACTTAATTGTGCATGACATGTTACCATAGTGGCCTGCTCTGTCAATAATGTTTTTCATATCATTGAAACTAATAATGATTATTATTGAAACCATCTGGTATGCCACTTTGTTGTTCTTTTATTTGATAAATCAAACCATTTTACCATGAGACTGCATCCCGGACCTCTCAAAGAGTCTTATGTTGCACAGCTGAAGCCTAAACAGGCCGGCTCACTCTGGTCGCGCTCCTCTGGCCTTCTGTAATTCGTCGGCTACTGTCTAATGGCAAATGTTTCAGAACCAGAGTGCACTGTGATCTCATTCACCTGATTACAGATGTTCATCTTTTTGTTCTTGGAAGTCCATGTGCAATTACGAGACTTTTTATAGTCCTCAGCCTCTAGAAAAGGTGAGCAAAAACAACAACTGCTGCTGACAACACAGTGTACGACTTCGCCAAATGAATGCCACAGAGACAAAACAGGTGTACAGTAGCAGTGTGGCTGTGATGTATTCGGTTGCTGAGGCAGTTGGAAATGACCCCGTGTGTCAGCGCCGCAGATGTGCTGTGATAATCTCTAAACACACGATACGGTTGAGTGTTTTCAGGGATATCCTGGTGTCGATCACTTTGAAGGCTCTGGAAGGCGCTGAGGTTCCAATTAAACTTGTGTGGGCTGTGTGTGTTACATTTATTTTGTCACACTGCAGAGCTGTAATGTCCTTTGCACACATGCCTGTTTCATATAGGTAGAGCCTAAATGAGCGATAGTTTCTAGCATAGTAGAAATGGATGTATGTGGAATTATCTATGTATTTCTTGCCACTCTAGCTAAATATGTGTGTGCGTGTTTGTGTGTCTGAGCATTCGTGTTTGCGCATGCTTTCATATACAAACGTGTAGACACTTGTGAGAGAGAAAGAGCAATTGTCAGAGGGTCAAGTTGTTGATCTCTGTGCCAGGGAGTATTAGCTGCAATAAAATGGACTGATTAGAAGGAGAGCGAGAGCAGTGATTGATAGTGACAGAAAGCTTAATTATGGCTGAATCACACAGAGTTTGTCTGCCATGGTCCATTAATCTGGGAGTAGCCTTTAAGTAACCCCACACCACACCACCCCCAAACCCCTAAAAGAAGCAGACACTGCCAGTGGCCACAGGTGCACAGATAGTTCCATATGACAGCGTCCCAGCTCAGACATACTCTCACACATCAGTATGTCAACATGTGTACGCATAACTTATCTCCATGACATGTATGGTTGCACTCTGGGAAAACATATATTACCAAGTAGTATAATCCCACTTCTGTCACCCTCTGAGGGCCTTCTCCCCGTCCTCCCCTCCTCTCAGCTTGCATCCCCCACAGGTGTGTGTGTGTGTGTGTGTGTGTGTGTGTGTGTGTGTGTGTGTGTGTGTGTGTGTCTATGTACGTGCTTTTGTGTGCTCATATGTTGCCCTCTGTTAACCCTCCTCTACATCTTAGTTCTGATTGAAGTGCCCCTAATACCATGCTTTTCCCCCTTTGAAGAGCTCTCCTGAAACTCAGTGGAATATGTTTTGTGGGAGCCATTGAGCAGCTCTCAGGTGAGGCAATTTTCAGCACAGACTTTTAAAGACGCGGGTTGATTTAATAATTTATTTCACACATAGAGATCTCCTTTCCTCCTGGTTTGCTGCTATCTATAGAGCCTCCACATTTTTTTCTTTTTCTTTCTTTCTATTTTTTTTTTATTTTTTTTTTTTACCTCTGACAGTAATTGTATTGTTTTAGTGGACCTGTGTCCTGGGGTGCTGTAGTTTATGTGGGTGGCAGGGTTCCCTGGCCCTCGTGTGTATATTCATGAATATTTTATACTTTAATTTGACACTGCATTTTGTATTGAAACACGATATGGCTAAAATAAACAAAAGTGCAAACATATTAAATAAAATTTTGCTGTGCACAGACTGAAACAAGCCCTCTCTCTCCCAGACACTATTTAAACAGGGATCTGCAGTTGAAAGTTTGGTAACAACCGCCAATTATCGTTATCTGTGTGTGTAGCTCCCTTAACTTAAATCCAGGTTGTGCCCGGTAATTGATCAGTAAGTGAAAGTGTGCCTTTCGTTTGCACAAATGTGTCAGGGACAGAGAAGTATGAGCATGTTAATGCCACTGTTCTGATTACACAGACACCATTTATATTTTCTGGCAGTGAGTCAGAAGCTTCTGTTTTCAGGAAATGCCAAATGACTAAACATTTAAATACAGATCTTTTGCAGGCTGATGATAAGGATTTCAGCAGTCAAAGGGGCAGTGTGGTTTTCACTAAAATGAACTTGATATCAAGCCCTGAAATTTATTTATTTATTTTGGCTGATATTAACACTCATCTTTGACTTGATGTAAGTCTTCTAACAGCCAGGTTAAATCTGTTAAGTAAGCCTGTTATCTGTCTCTATCCTCAGCACTTTTCCTTGACAAATTAGCTTGTTTTATACATTTTCAGAATACTCAAAAGAATGATTTTATGGCTCAACGCATAGCAGTTACTGTGTTTCAAGAATTGCAGGGCAATCAGAGTAGATGGCATATTCATAACAGGCAACAAACACACACAGGATTCCCTGTACAGCTCCACTTGTACGTCAAATTTGTTAGAAGTGAAATGAAATACAGCAGAGCCTCCATTGCTCTACAATAGAGCGACTCAGCAGGGGCTTTCCTCAGAGTCCAGGATTACGGTACAAATGACAGCCTTTTGTCCTTAAAACAATCTCTCATTGGCAGTCGCCTCCGCATCTCCTCTCAATCAATCTCTGTCTCAGTCTACTCTCTGCCACCTTCCCTCTCCCTATGCTCCTTCTCCCTTTTCCTACTCTTTAATTCTTCCAGTCAAGCCATAATCTAGTCAGGCAAATGTAGAGCATGATCCATCAGTACTGTCAATATTCGTGCCAGTTTTTACCATGCTCCAACTTGGACACGAGAGTCTTTCAGGGATACTTTCAGAGCTCACTTTCAGTCATACCATTTACAAAGACGGTTTAGAAAGCTGAAGGCAATCTCTGTCAACAACAGTAGAATCATGGATGTATTACACATCATGTCTGCAGAGCCAGAGCTGGCATAAAGGAAGGTTATTAGCAATACAGATGGCTTGTATGATGAAAAGAGTCACTCTGTGAAAAGGTGATTTCATCAGATTTGGAGCTGGGTGAGAGGGAAGTGGTGATGAGGGAGCAGGCAGACCTCATGACTTCTTTCATGACACTGGTGCACGGCCTCACAGCTGTCCCCATATTTCTAAGTTAACATCTAAGTTAACTTAAAGACACTCAGTGGCTGATGAAAATTAATTGGGTGCGGGTGGGGGCAGCTCTGTATCAGAGTGGGCTATGCTAATAAAACCAAAGCATCAGGCCTGACGAAGGTCACTTCCTATTAATTAAAAAAAGCTTCTAAAAACAACATCCTAATTAATACTGGCAAAGAGGAAAGGTCTCCAGTAGGGAAGAACATTAAAAGGTACGTCTGTTTAAGAACAAATGAGAGGGCATGGTGGGAGGACGGAGGATGGAGGGCTCACATACAGTCTGAGCATCATCCTGCTGCAAAGAATATTGTAACATGAGCCGCCGCTCTTTTTGCGAGAAGGATGTGTACAGTACAGAGAGGACATTACCTGAAGGCAGACTGAGAGACACTTCAGTTTTGTCACACAGCTAGAGTTGATTAAATTTGATTCTTTTTTCCTTGTACACCAGCAACCCCTGCATCCTGTGGCAAGGTGTAGACAACCTTATATATATATATATATATATATATATATATATATAGTAAAAAGACACAGAAACATATTAGATATATATTAGATGTATCCTTTTTTATTGTTATTGTTACAGCATTAAGGCAGAAAGAGCCCAAGGCTGAAGAGAGAGCAGAGTCAGTTCAGGGTGTATCTCTGGTAGTCATCTTGACCCACGGTTCTTTTATTTTTAAAGATTTCTTTGCCACCACTGGGTGTTAATAAGTTTGATGCTGATGCAGATGATTTGTCCCTAACCAGTCTTTCATTTCAATGAGCACTGTCAACACTTAAGAGCCTTCCTGCTGTGGATACTAACACAGCCATGGGGCTGACTAGCATGTGTCTGAAGACTCCTGAGCTCTTGCGGTGTTCGATGTTGCCGGAAGGTCCTTGTGGCATCAGATCGGGGGCAGGGAGCTGCTGTGCCACGACGTTGTGGGGGGATCACAAACACAGTTGCCCAATAATCGCAGCTCCCCTATTCCCAAACTGAGTTAGCTTAATGCACCGCAGGAGTTGTCTTTCCAATCCATGCAGCCCCAGAGACACCAGAGACAGGCAATAGAGAGGGTTCCTTTCATTTACACTCCTTTTGTGTTGCACACGTCAACCTCAAAGCAATGATTTGAAGACGACTTTGAAACAGATTGATATCTCGTGGGTTTGATCGAATCTTAAATGTCTGCGCAAATGTGAGGCTAATGTAATCTGAAGGGCCAGGGAGATAGAATGTCATTGGGTGGCTTTCAATAGAGTTGTGCACCAATTCAGGGCATATTATGTTTCATGATTGGCGGATGAACGAGTGTGTTTTAAATCACTGGTAATGGGCCCAAGTACTGCTTTTCAACAGCTGAGAGGAACTCTTTGTCTTCCACTGAAGCAACAGTTGTGTTTTGGTCCACCTTCAGGTAAACAAATGGATCCATGTGAATATGTCAGCAGATGCTCCCATAAGCAATAAGTAGTGAATGATAATTTCAGGAAAGGATGAGGCAAGGCTGGTTACGTCAGGGAGCAGGGGGGGTGGTGGGGGCTGGGGAATGGCTGGAGCACTTCCACTGATGATGTATGGAAAGTTTTAATCCATGGAAACCCAGAGGTTGTTCAGGAAATGGCTCTGAATAAAAGCTACAGCACACATTTACTTACTGTCATTATACTGTGGAATGCATTACATATTTCTTGTAAGTGATGATCATGTTGCTGCTGTGCTTTTGCCCAGGCAGCTGAGGTTAGAGATGGAGTGATTGTTGGAGGCGATGGACAATGGGAGAAGAAATAGTGGAGAAATCAGTCACGACATAGATCGGTTAGGTTTCTCCTTTGGCTACACAGATAAAGAGACGGGCAGAGAAAGAGACTCTTTAAATGCCTCTGTAATTATTGAGTTACTATGAAAGCACTTGCTTGTTTCATTTGAGCGTTAAAATCAATTTATGTGGCAGTGATGAGTGCTATTAAAAACATTTGCTGTTTGACCCTTCAGTCAGTTTGAACTTGTGCACTGTCAGCCTTAAAAGAGAGATATACCTTTCACCAAAAGAAAAGGATCTTTCTGTAGCGGGGAATATGTAGCTACACATTCTCATTTTTCCTTTCTTTTTCTTCCTTTTTTCTTCTCCACCTTCCATCAACACACTCTAATTTGTGAGATGGTTGTGTATCTGGGTCAGGGACAAGTTGTCCTGTCAACTATTGGTTGAATGAGGCAGAGTACACCTTGCCTCGCCTAAGCTGCTACAGGGGCCTCATGGTGATGTTCAATTTATTTGCCTCTTGTCGTCCCATTGAATTCCCCCGGCCCTCATTTGTAGCCCGTGTATATTATTATTGTATGTCTTTGTCTGCTTTTTCCAGACTTTGCTCTTTTATCTGTGGCCTCTTTTTCACAGAGGATCCCCTATTTACCCATTCGTCTTGAGCAGTACACTATGCTGAGTAATAAACTTCAAACTGGTTTATGGGCCATGGGATTTTTCCATAAAATGGTTCTTCAGAAGCCACACATTTCTTTCATTTGATGGGAACAGCTTCTCTAAAAATAACTATAATAATTTCTACTGGTGCACTTATGTCAGTCTCCTTTTATAGGTTAAACATATTTCCATTCATCTTGTCCCTTGACTTTTCTAACCTGCATTTTAAAAGGTTTGTGAAATATGCCAGGACAGTCGTTTGTCTTCATTTCCATATCACAGCAGTCTACATTTCTCAGTATAGACCAGGCTGTGGCCTCCAGCTGAACTTATGTCCATATTTATGATTTTTTTTTTCTAGATTTATTACACTGTGTTTTAATGGATTTTTTTTTTTTTTTTAACAAAGGCATGCAATTAATTAAACTGACCAACCTTGATGTCATCGATTTTACAAAAGTCTACACGGTAGAATTTTTCTCATGGTAACCATATTTCTTGTTTTGTTTTTTTTTGTTTAGTTTTTTGGCTACTTCACTGGTATGAATACTATGTCTGAGTTGTGTTTAGAGGTTGTGATGAGTAAGTGCTGTGCTGCTGTGCACACATAGATTTGGGTTTCTGTAGTCTCCTCCACTGTGTCATTAGATGGCCAGTGCTGTGTCATTATGGAGTACAGGCATGGGTGGAAGCAGCAGGAGAACAAGGTTCATCTCTCTCTCTCTCTCTCTCTCTCTCAAAGATCCTCTGTCGCATGTCCCCGTCTGTCTGTCTGTCCATCCGTCTGTGTCTGTTAATTTGTCTGTATTTTTGTCCGCTCTCTCTCTCTCTCTGTCTCTCTCTGTCTCTCTGTCTCTTTCTTTCAGCCTTTTCAACCCTCAGAGTGTAACATGCAAATATGCAAATGAAGATTCTCTCCCCACGCTCGGGTTTGAAATGTTATGCCATGCCCCCTTTCTTCATGTACTCTCGTTTCCAGCTGTTAAACGTGCTGGCTTTGCTTTATTAAAGCCCATGAGATGATCTTAGTTGCCTGGCTCGAAATAATTAGTTTGAAAAATATGTATTTTGAATGAGGAGCAGAGAAGAGAGTGAGACAGTCCTCTGTGGGGGTTATTCTCTCATGGTAACTCTTCAACGTTACACTGAAATGGTTGTTCCTTAATCAAGCGACATGTTTTTTTTCAGTGTTCCCAAGCAGTTTTTTCTCAACATTGATTTAATAATTTATTTTCTTTGTGCGTTTTGGAGGGCCTGCAGGGGGGCGGGTATGTGGCTATAGCCCAGAGGTGCCATCGTGATGTGCTTGTGTGTGTCTTTTGTTTTGAAATAATGCTCTTTATGAGTTTTTAATGTGTTTTTCTCCCCCATCCTCCCCTTAGATTAAAGATCCAAACTCTCAATCTATCCTACAGCTCAACTCTTTATTGGGCTATATTTCCACTTTGCTTTTCGTCCTCTGTTGTACACTCAAGTGGAAAAGCTCTCACTTAGAGAAACACATCAAGGACAAAATGACCTCTGAAATTAACCTCTTCCCCCAGGAAGCTCGCAGAGCTCAGGGAGGCTTCAAGGACTTTGATGAAGAGAAGGAATGTAGGGATGGCTAGATTTAGGAACGTATGTCACTTTAAGTGTCCTAAGGTATTGGACTGAAAACACTGTCATGGTCAGACATGGAGGTGCAGCGCCTGATGGATTTGGTTGTAAAAAAGGACATTAGCTTGATGGAAAGTGAACATTTAAGCACTTACCATTTTTTGTTTTTTTATGAGGATAATAACCCAAAACTTGCCACAGTGGAGCTTTTCAGGAGAGTCAACACATGAGCAACGAGCTTGTTGGAGCCAGTGCAGCTGTGGGAGATCCAACGAAATGCATAGATCTAGTTATATTTTCATCATTTTGGATTTGTACTGGAATAGAGGATGGCTTTAGTTCTTTATAGATGGTTGCAGCGATGGTTGATTATATCATCATTGTAATCAACCAAGTAATATTTGATTATAATTATGATGATGATTCGCTAATTTAATGTGCATAAGTGTATACTGTATGTGTCAAAACAAGGTTGCTGAGAGTGATCTTTAGAGGAAAGGAGGTGTCCTTTAGTGCTGCCATTTTCACTGGCAGTAGTCTGGCCTTGCATTGGATGTAAAGATTTTTCCACCACTAAGCTATAAGCTCTTGTTGAGTGTTTAAGGAGAAAACATCACATCTGCCTTCCATGAAGTCTTAACTGCCTGAACCTTTTCAGACCCTTTCTCACAGGATGCAAACTTTTTATATAGCACTCACACTATTTTCTCTCTGATTGGCACAGTTGCTTCAATCTTGTTAATGAATGATATAATGACATTGCAGGTCTTCTGTTACCCCCAACCCTGCTTTTTTATATGTAATAATATTTCCTACAGGAACTGATGAAAATGGCACACCGTGCTTATTGCCGCTGTGGTATTGACTGTTTGATTGCTGTGTGTATAAAAGAACTCATGCAGTCATATGGTCGATTAGCTCAGTACGACTAAACACGTACAGACTCGCACACGCCGATATATACACACGTAATCCTTACTTACTTTCCCCATTGTCTATGACAGCAAATACAGCAGGACATCACATCGTCGCCAGCAATTCATACAAAGTCATTTTCTAATCAAAAGGTGCAATTACACAACCTTGGGCTTTTTTCTTGAGCCTGAGGAGGTCTGTGTATCTACATGTTCCCCTGTTTTCCATCATGTGTGCAAAAGCATTATCGTCAGCAGGCGGCTCAGAGAGAGAGGGGAGCCGTCAACAAGTTGGAGCGGGGGGCTATCGGCTCCGATGGCTCAACACACTTGCTGTACTCGTGTTTGCTCACATCTGCTCGTGTGAGAGGGAGGGAAAAGACAACGAATCCTGTGTTGCCATAGCAACACTGAGGAAAGTCACCCCCACACCCCCACCCCACCCCACCCCCCACACACACACATACAACCCCCAGCCCCATATGTTGCTGGGAATGTGGTGTGTTTTTGGTTTTGGTCTGTGTGAGCATATAGAGTCACTCTGGAACCCTGGGAAGACCACCACCCTCCCGCCCCCTCACCGCCACCTCTTCCTCTTCCTGCAGACAGGAGAATAGATTGCAGTTGTTCTGCCTCTCTTTCATCTGTCCATGTGTCTGTGTGCTGTGAGGAGACCACCAGCGAGTCAGGCCTGTGGTTTTTCATCCTCAACCTGAGTCATCCACTCTTCCCTCCATAGCATGAAAGAAGAGCAGCTGAGAACTCTCCCCCGAGGTGGTCAGACAGGAAATACAGTCATCCCTCTGTGTGTCCTGTTATGTGACTCTACACATCTAAGGGCGGTCTCAAGAGTGTGTCTTTGTCATTTTCATCATATCGTCCATGTCAGATAGGCCTGTGAATGGTCTAATAACCCTAATGACTTGGTTGCAGCCAGGTGTGTATTTTAGGCCTGTGTGTGTGTGTGTGTACAGTAAACGTGTGTGTGCGTGAGTGTGTGTCCCTCTAACAGGATGGTGCCAGAATGAAAAGGGAGAAAGAGCAGTAATTATGGCCTCCCATGTTCAGCAGAAACATCAGAGGGAAGTAATTTGTTGCTCTATATTTAATCAGTGGAGATAACGAGACTGACTGCAGCTGTCTGGGCCTATGGGCAGGCGGACAAGCAGGAACACCATTTCCTCCAAAACCCATTAGTCTTTAATGCAGCCAGCCACAATGTCTTATTCCCATACTTTTCATTGTTCAAATAATCATTATTGCCCTTTCTATCTCCAATTTGCTCAATTGTACACTTTTTCTTCATCACCTTTATTCAATTCTCTCTTATCGCCCAGCCCTTCACTTGTTTTGTCGTTCTCTTCTGTCCCTTGACTTGACTCCATGAAAGAAGTATTTTATCTCCTCAATCACCTGCACCGCCTCCTGCAGACTTCTCCCTCTTATCTCCAGCTCTCCCTCACTGTTTTACTGCCCATCTCTCCATGTCTCTCTCTCTCTCCATGTCTCTCTCTCAGGGTGCAGGTAGAGTTCTATGTGAATGAGAACACTTTCAAGGAGCGCCTAAAGCTGTTCTTCATCAAAAACCAAAGATCCAGTGAGTTGCCTGTGTTTGGGAATCACGCTTTATCTGTCTGTGTTTATTTTTGGGTGATTTCCCCACCTTTCTGTCTGTTTTGCTTCCACATGAGTTGGCTCTTATTTTTTGATTGAAGAGAGGTGTTTCATTTTAGTGTGTGATGTGCTGTCACACTTGCTCTGAATTTCATCACCAGTTGTTCAACTTGCCCACTTTTCCTCTCTGTGACTGGTTTATATGTCTGTGTACTGATTCAAAGTATCTTCGGACTCATTAATAGATATGTCACACCTTTAATTTCTCCCGCACAACTAAAGTCACTAAAATATTTATCCAGAAAACCTTAACTCAAAGTAGAAAGAGGTGTATATGTCAGGTTTATTTTGCACTTAATTAGGTTAATATTAACAGATAATTATAGCCCTCATCCTTTTTTTTTCTTATTAAGGTGGTAATCACTGCTTAAATAACATACTGTAATAGTAATATAACTAGAGATATAGAGGGATACAAAAATAACCTCAGCCTCTGCAGACAAGATGAAGTACTACATTTTCTGCTACGTTAAGCCAACCATTGTCGGTCAGTCATGAGTGCAAAAGCTTTATCGAAGAGACGTGATGAGTCAATCTGACTTTTTGGTAGTGGTGATAAATGGCTTATGAGCGGCTGTTCGTTTCCAAGAGCTAGTCTGTGTGTTCACCATTTGTGTCATGACTTTTAATACGTTTTTTTTTTTTTTTGTGACTTACTTCTAAGAACCCTACAGGGATCTATTCAGTGTCACATTTTTGAGCATTTAAGGGTTTTAATAAAAATGTTTGTTTTTTTAAAAAAAATAAATAAATTCAGCAGCTGGCTTTTATTTTTAAAGACTGAATGTCTTCTTCTTTGTGTTGCAGGTCTGCGGGTGCGAATGTTTAACTTTGCTCTGAAAGTGCTGAGCTGCCTCCTCTATATTGTCAGAGTCCTACTGGACAACCCGCAAGAGGAAAGACAGGACTGGTGAGAGAAACATTGATAACAGGGGCTTAATGAGGTGAAACAAAGTCTCTGCGAGTGTGGAGGCCTGATAGCAGGAACAAGTGCACCGGGTCAATAAATGAGATAACAGGTTGTGCATAGAGTATCTCGTAAAAGGACTGGATGTGAGATTATGGCCGGAGAAGAGAGGGAGGTAGAGATGCAATCATGAAAGTAAACTGATATTTGGACCGAGCAGAGGGTCTGTCCAATTTTAGTTAGAGGAGTTCAACAAGAAACTTTTTTCTTTAGCCATTTTTGTGTGTGTTTTTTTCCCCAATGCAGCGTGAGCGGAGTGAACTGCACAAAACAAAATACATCATCCCGCCCCTGGAGTGAGTTTGACTGGTAAGCATGTGAGTCTCTAATTAGGAGAGATGGCTTTGGTCCGCAGACAGGGACCATGAAACCGTGCACCCTGGAGGAATGGCATGTCCAACACCGGCCCACCGGTCGGAAATGTTGTATAATGCAATCAATGAAACTTCACTTAACTGATGCAATTCACAATGCTGATATTGAGCATTACAGATCCATTCATTTATCACAATCCAACTCTATGGATTAGCTGTCAACGTAATATGTATGTAGTGCCTGTGCAGCCTAATCAACAGCGATCTAGTGGAGATAAAGTATGTAATATACAGCAACAGAGAGAGGGAGAGAAACCAGGAAGTGTATGTGGACTTCAGGCTACGCCATGTCTCCTGCTCAGGGACCTATTGATCTAATTGGTGGCTGGTGACACTGGCTAAGCTCTGGCTCCAAATGAATAAGGAGCCTGACAGAGTGAGCTCAGGAAAGGGACGTGCCACCTCCTGCTCCAGGCAGCAGACTCATAGGAGCAAATCAGAGTGCAGGCAGGCAAGCAGCCAAGCAGCCATGATAAGCCCCAGGGTGTCTTTGGAAAAAAAAGGGAGGCCTTTCTCTCACAATAACGCTGTAAATTTCCATTTGACTGTGTGAATATTACTTTTCTCCTACAATATAAGGGTGCTGGCAGCTGTGCACTCCACTGATGTGCAGTTGTAAACAGCATAATTAAATTTAATGCGGTGATGGGAGTTGCTTTCATGATCCCTGTTGAGAGTGTCATTGTGTTGGGCATAACCGAATTAAAAATATCTTGTCCGTCTTTGCTGCCACTGTCTAATTTTTGTCTTTCTTTGCAACATTTCACTCCTCTCCTCTCTGTTCCTTCTTTTTCTTCCACTCTGCAGGAAACTGATCATCTGGGTGGATAGACCTCTGCCGCTGTGGGCACTGCAGGTCAGATAGATCAGTACAATCCTGTGCAAACAAGGCCTCAATCTGTTTACACACATTTCTGCATACATGAGTGCACGCACGGGCACATGGCAAAAATGTCTGCATTCCTTTTTATTGGTTTATGGGCAATTAATTCACGCCACATCATTTCAGGGCTTGAATACATGAAGTCAGATCATTGTACTTGATATGTATTTACACTTTAAGTATGATTACACACACTTATATACATACACACAATCAGACACCAGGCTGTCTGTTGCTTCACTTAAACCTGTTCCCTCTGAAGCTCAATCATCAGCACGCCCACTGATTCCTCCCACGCTCTCCTCTTCCATCTCTGCGACTCCTAATTTCTCTCTGCTCTGGTCTCTCTCTCTATTTCGACTCCCCTCAGCTCTCCCTCTCTCTCTGTCCGTTTCTCTACATTTTCTCTCTTACTCTCCCACTCTGCTCACTCTCTCTCTCTCTCTCTCTCTCTCTCTTCTTGCCGGTGCTTGTGGCTTTCATCAGCTTTTCAGAAACTATGTTGCTCGTGTATCTGAGCTACAAGGTGAGTTACTCATGCCCCCCCCCCCCACGGCGAAGTCTGAAGCCTTTTGTGATGTCCACATGTGTGGCGTGTGTGCGTGGGTGTGCATGCATTTGATATCCCTGAGAGGAAGGGGAGGGGAGGGGAGGGGTTGTTTTTCCACTTTGCACTCCTCTGTGTGTTCTCTCTTCTAAACTGAAGTTTTCTCTCCTCCCCTGAGAAGCACCTCAGCGGGCCTTGAGGCTTCTTCAGCACCGTCCTGTTATTGACACATCAGAAAGACTTTAGGGGGAGGCCCCTGCGTTGCTGCAGTGGGGGACCGATCCATCAACGGGTTGCCCTGCCTTTGATGTACTTGACACTATAAGCCTATGAAGGGGTCTCTCTGCAGATTACTCTGGAGGCTAGAGGCCTTAGCATTTAGAGCTGACTGATTCCTGTGGACATACCCTGTGCCTGTCCACCTACACTAGTCAGATTCAGGTCAGCTATATGCAGGCGTCAGACACATAAAAACAGCCACGGCTGACATCTTAATTGAATGGCAAAGCTTAGTGGAAACTAAGAAATGCTGCTTCTTTTCTCAAAGGGCACGAGGGAGTTATATCAGCTTCATACATCCCTCCAATCTGTTCTATGGTGCAAAAGCTGATCAATTTCTCTCCTTGTTTCTGCTACTGGGCCTGTTATGTGGTAATCCCCTAAGGTCGCCATGACAATAGAGTTCCCTGACCCCTGTCTGTGGTTTATGTTTCCAGGGCAACGTTTGGGAGCAAGTATTACGTGTCCCTTTCATTCTGGAGATGATCAGCGCCGTTCCCTTCATGATCACTGTGAGTGGAAGGATATGCGTTACTGAGCACTGACAGCATGGGGAGTCTCTCAGGCAGATATTTGTTTTTTTCCTTTTTTTTTTTGGCTGTCAAGCACCACATTCCCATCCCCCTCCCTTCACTCGTTTAACACCCGCTGCAGTCATACAGAGAGGACATCTCAACAGACACATGCTCACACAATCACAATGTTTGTTTTTAAGAGATCCTGTGACAGTGTACAGTGTATTCAAATAAAAGTGACTGACGCTTTCTCCTCTTCGCAGGTGATTTTGCCCTCCTTCAGAAATCTCTTCATCCCTGTATTTCTCAACTGCTGGCTGGCCAAACACGCTTTGGAGAACATGATAGTGAGTGAAGCATCTCCCTGTCCAATTTTCCTATCACTTTCATCTCGACATCTCTGTTATTTTGTTGGCATGCCGTCGCCCCTCTCAGCCTCTGCCATTTCAGCTCAACAGCTTTATCTTAAACACTCAAATCAGTCACTAAATATTCAAACCTGCAACTTGGGTTTGGTAACGAAGCTTTTCAAATCCCCTGCTTCCATCTGTTCCATCACATCATGCTAACTAGGCTTGCTCTCTGCTCTGTATATTCCAGCACTTTGCCGTGTTCAACTCATTTTGAGTGCATTTTTATATTTCATCCATCTTTTTCCTACTATTCATCAACAACATTTTATCTTCACTTTACACTTTAACAGTGCAGAACTCGTGTTGTTGTGGTTGCCACACATTCACTCGTATCTCTCTGTCTGTCTGTTCGCAGAATGATCTCCACAGGGCAATCCAGCGGACGCACTCAGCCATGTTTAACCAGGTGGTGATACTCATCAGCACGCTGGTCTGTCTCATGTTTACATGGTGGGTATCCTCACTGCTGACACTGAGCTGAGAAGGAGGGTGGGGGGCAACGGGGAAAGAAAAGAGGGAAATGGAGGCTGGACAGGAAGTGAAGGCTGTCACAGCCGTGGACAGGGTGAGGAAAGGAGAAGGAGGATGCCATGGACGAGCAACAGTGTGATACATGCAATAGGGGAAAAAAAAAGGCACAGGAGAATGAAAGAAAAAAGGGGCTGCTCCCAGAGCTCAGAGAGAGAAAGACTGAGAGCAGAAAGGTAATTGGTAACTGTGAGAGTGAGATAGAGCTCTGAAATGACAACTGGCGATTGCCTCAGTGCAGTGGAGGATGTGTCAGCTCGCGGCATATCTGATGTGACAGCCTGAGCTAATCCAGGAGATCCTACACACAGCATGAATTAAGCTCTCTGACCGTTTCAGGGTTGACATTTGCCTGTTGACTCATCTATCCCTTAAAGATCACAATAATACGCACAGCTTGCGTTTGCACACTTAGATAGACAAATATACAACGAAGGCGCTCAAGCGTGCATCCACCCTCATCACCACACATGTAAAGTCACACATGTATCAACAAGCATGAAAAGCCGCTCTCTGTGTGTAATTGCTCCCACGAGGCACTTACACTTCATCCAACACGTGGAGTCTTATTCCTCAGTGATTCTCACTTTCTTTTCTTTCTTTCTCCATTTTTCCCACCCTCCTGCCCACCTCCTTCAGCATCTGCGGTATCCAACACCTCGAAAGAGCGGGCAACAACTTGACCCTGTTTGACTCGCTCTACTTCTGCGTGGTCACCTTCTCCACAGTGGGCTTCGGAGATGTCACCCCCCAGATCTGGCCCTCGCAGCTCCTGGTGGTCATCATGATCTTTGTGGCGCTCATCGTGCTCCCCATCCAGGTGGGAAACAATGATGATAACCTTTAATACAAGGATTATACTCACTTGCGGACACATACAGCTGCGGACACCACAAACGCGTAGTTGTCTTTAATCTTTTACTCCACAGCAGATCATTGACTACGTATTCGGTGCATGCTCACTACAAATCACACAAAAATGGCATCATACATGCAAGAAGAATTACTACACATTTGGTTGTAGAGGTGAATAGAGAGATGAACTGTAGCGGTGATGGTAGCGGCCTCTCTTCAAACTCAGCGTCCATATTTGTTTTCCAGCGCATGCGCAGTTGGTGCCCTTGTTGCGTAGAGGTTACGTGGATATCCGCGCCAGAGCCTCACACACACCATCCGATAAATACATTTACATTACACGGACCCTATAGCGGATGGTGAAAGTATAACCCTGGTGTAATGCCACACAACAAATATGACATGTAACAGAAAACTTAGAAAGTTTAGTATGACCCAAAAAACTATTTTTGTTCAATGAGTCAAGGATCCTTGAAGGCCACTGAAACACTGTGTCTTTGGAACCTGCAAAACCCAATTTGTTTTCTTTGGTAAAAGTTCATTACAATAAAGTTTTGACTAATAATTCTTATATTTCCCCCCCTTGTACAATAATATGATGAGTCATTGCATCCTACATAGATTTACAACATTATTTTTATTCAGAGACCAGTGAGAGTGTCTTTCTTACTCTCTCAATTCCCCGAATCCCTCTCCTGTCATTTAGCTGCTCCGCAGAGGGAAGCTTGTGACGGAGAACGACAGGGACAGGGTTTACACACATTTGTGCAGGGACTGCTAAAAACACGTTGACAAACATGACAGTTCCACCTGTATCCTAATGATTGTCCCTCATATTTGTGCAAACCTTTTATCCCAGCGGTACCTGTGTGTGTCTACCAAAAGATGTGAAAGTGCCAACAGGTGGAATTTCCTCCGTGTGTATGTGCTGTACCTGCAGTTACAGGAGGGAATCTAACACACACACACACACACACACACACACACACACACACACACACACACAACTCATGACCAATTCACAAGTGATTTGGTTTACTGCCAGTCTTGTCTTGTTGCAAATTGGATTTATTTGCAATGACACTACACAACTTTGATAGCTTTTCTTTTGTTTTTAATTGCAGTAGGTTTAGGGCTGCATCCTACATCCTACTGATCAACCAGCTATTAAATGTAAAGGTTTGAACGAAAACCTTCACATAAATCTTGACACCAACAAAGGAGATGAGCATGAAGATACTTTTGCAGAACTTTCATGAGCTGACTCATGAAAGAAATGGCGATCTGTGCATCATCAACATGGATGCCATGTCATCCTCCCCACTCCCTCTCCCCATCTTTCATCCATAAATACCCTTTGACATTTAGAAACTGGCTCCCCCCCTTAGTCCCAACCCAAACCCCCTACCCTGTGTGTGTGTGTGAGTCCTGCCACCACCGGTCTCCAGGCTGCACAGGGGAGCCACAGAGCACATCAGGATTCAACCACTGTCTTTTTCTTATTGCTGTCTCGATTGGTTCCTGTAACTGAAAACAACACATTACAGCACAACAGGAAATGCCCCTCCTGAAGTCATTTTGTGTCATTTTGAACCTTAAAAGGATATTGATTTGAAAATAAGATGAAAAGTCAACCATTTAGGTAATTTGTTCCTGTTAATTCAGTTTCACCAGTTTGGAGACTTTACTCAAAAGAAATCTGGACACACTAAAATAGAGGTTCGATTGTTACATCACAAGTCCACAGTTTGTGCTATCGAGAACTGGCTGTACACAAATGATTTCTGAATACAGCTACGTTGTCATACGGATGTGTATGATGATTTCCAGCTTTAACGAGCTGACATTATCACTCAGCATTAAATGGAGCAAATTTATCGAAGGCAAAATGATGACGTCACAGACAAAAACAGCACACGACACAAACGAACTGAGTGTACTGAGCTCCGTTCACGAGCGAAATGTGTGTGTGTTATTACCAACAGGAGTCGCAACGCCACTTGTGTATGAAAGCGATAGTTTGGATTATTGGGGAACTGTGTTTTTCCTACTTACTTGAGTTGAGATGAAGTTGAATCATTATGGTTCTTGCCAGACCAGAATGAGGAGAAAAATAAAAATGTAACTTTCAGTGTTAATGAGGAGAGAGGTGCATGCTGGGTATTCAGAGAGTGAACAATAGAAAGCCTCTGCCACTAACTGAATTTTTAACTGAGAGCTCATAATTTGTGGTTTTTATTTCACTCACCTTACCCAGGATTGAAGTCTAGATAGTAACACTAGGGTCAAGATATGATTTTAAAATGACCCTCTCAACAAAAGCGTGATGTAATTTAAACAATTCAAACAGTACATTATCTTAAGATCGCTGCTATTTTTTCTCACCATTTTCTGTCACAGACATTTTTTCTTATCTCTGCCTGTTAGAAAAGGGCATTTTTTACTGTACAGTCTGCAGCGGTAAATACATGATTTATGCTAATTCATGCTAACATTTAATCTAATATATTCAGTGTAAATTATCTGTGTATATTTCAGCGAAAATCTTTAAAATCATACTCTTTCTTGCATCTCTTCAATCTGTAAAATTAAAACACTTCCCACCACCCATCTATCCACCTGACCATTCTCCTTACTTACTTCACTTATTTCCATTACCTACCTTCCCCTGGTAATCTCTGCTATCACAACCCCGTTCAGCCACATCCTGAACCAAACCTCCACTTATCTTAGTTCCATCAAAACACTCTCCCTAATCAAACGGAAACACTGTACAGTATGAGGCATTGTTTTCTTTTCATATACCACCTGGCTCCGCCCTGCATTTCAGCCGACTTAATCCAATTTCCGTCTGTTGAATGTGATGGATGCAGTTCGAGCAGCTGGCCTTTCTGTGGATGGAGCGGCAGAAGTCCGGGGGGAACTACAGCCGCTACAGGGCGCAGACGGAGAAGCACGTGGTGCTGTGCGTCAGCTGTCTCAAGATCGACCTCCTCATGGACTTCCTCAATGAGTTCTTCGCTCACCCCCGCCTACAGGTCTCTTCCAAGTGGTTTTCAGTAGGACAAGAGGGTGTTTTGGGGGGGGGGGTCTTTGCGTGCGATTCTGGTCTGTAATCCTCTCCAGGAGAACGAGCAGCTGAGGTTAAGGCAGAAGATTAATTCAGCAATAGCACAGATCAAACTGATATCTTATTCATGTAGGAGCAGATGTGTGTGTTTGGTTGAGGGTGAGTCAATGTGTGCGTATTTCCTTGTTCAATAAAAGTGTGTGCGTGTGTGTGTGTGTGTGTGTGTGTGTGTGTGTGTGTGTGTGTGTGTGTGTGTGTGTGTGTGCGTGTGCGTGTGTGTGTGTAGGACTATTATGTGGTGATCCTGTGCCCAGCGGAGATGGATGTCCAGGTCAGGAGGGTCCTTCATGTACCCCTGTGGGCCCAGAGAGTCATTTACCTGCAGGGGTCTGCCCTCAAAGACCAAGACCTGATGAGGGCCAAGTGAGTCACTGTGACCAAAACTACAATAATCCAGAATCTAGCATTAAGATATTTGTCTGATTTTAGACATGTATTTACTTTAGGATGTACACTGTCTGTCTGTCTGTCTGTCTGTCTGTCTGTCTGTCTGTCTGTCTGTCTGTCTGTCTGTCTGTCTGTGCCCCACATGTCGATGCTGGAGCTCATAATTAATACCTAAATCACCTACAGGCTGCAGTAACAGCTGCAATCACAGTCATAGCCAAGCCATATTGCTTATTGTTTACCCCCTGGCTTCTGATAATACAGCACCTTAAACTGGCTTTGTCACAAGGAAAGAAAAGGAGCGAAAGCCTGTTTGTTTAATCTCTCTGTCTCCTCGCCTCCTACCATCTCATCCATAAATGGCGTAGGCTTGAAAGACACATTGGTTCGTTTGTTGTTCTATTGTCTTGCTTTTTTTCTCTTTTGTCCTCTCCCTCAATAACATGACAACACCCTCCTTGCTGTGTCTTCTCCTCTCATCACTTCTCTGACTCTCTCTCTCTCTCTCTCTCTCTCTTTCTTTCTTTATACATCTGTCTCTTTTGCTCCGATGGCCACATGCTCTACTAACTGCCTGCAGGATGGACGATGCTGAGGCCTGCTTTATCCTCAGTAACCGGTTTGAAGTGGACCGCATTGCTGCTGTACGTCCCTTACTGCTTTGCTGTATCGCCATGACTCCTCACACTGCAAAACATCCACATTAAGTCTTCTTGCCTGATCTTATTTTGTTTTTCTTAAACCAAAAATGAGTGGTTGTATTTTTCTGGAGTGAACTGCTTTTTTTCAGAACATCACTTCATAGAAATTCATTAAAGCAGGATTTCATACAAGTGGATTTAGCTCGCTGCACTGGCTGATTGGCTTGTTGCTTTATTTTCTTTTAAGATTTTCCACTAAAATATTAATTGCACAGTAAAAACAACTGAAACTGAGAGTCAAAGAAACCCAGGCTTGACATTAAAATGACACTATAAACAGGCATGTGTGAAAAACAGCATTTTTCTCAGAAATCTCTAAGCACTAAACACCAAAGCAACTTTATGTGAAAACGTGGAAGTGACCTCATGTAACATCAAATCAAATCACCTGTATGACAAGTGTGTCAAGGTAGGGAACCAAAAGTAGTCATCTATTCTATTTTAAGAAAACTGACACTTTGGTCCAAACTTAAACATCTCAACAACTATTGGATGAATCTTTATCAATTTTATTTTTCAATGGGACATTCATGGTCCCAAGAGGATGAATCCTACTGACGTTGATGATCCCATGATTCATCTAGCACCACCAGTTTTACTCAGTTCCCTCTCCATGGCCTCGCCACATGTTTGGTGCAGCCTTGACTACTTCTTCTAAGATGTCAGAATTGCATTAGTCTGAATTGTTGCGAGGGCCCTTCAGTTGCTCTGTGCCGTCAGCTGTTTAAGAGGATTATTAGAGAGGAGCTACAATCTGATGCTGCTAACGATGGATTTCTACCTCTATTCCTCTTTACCTCTCCCTCTCTCTCTCTCTCTCTCTCTCTCCCCCTTGTTTTCACTCCAATCCATCTCACTCCACTCTGTCTCTAATTTTCTCAGGATCATCAGACCATCCTCCGAGCCTGGGCAGTGAAAGACTTCGCTCCAAATTGCCCCCTCTACGTGCAGATTCTCAAGCCAGAGAACAAGTTCCACGTCAAATTTGCAGGTAAGCAGTGAGCGGGAAGTCAAACACACTGGCAGTGACTTTAGGTATCAGCTAAAGGTTTTCATGTGCTGTTGGATGCCACTACTGCTGTTTGATCACATCGGGACGCAGGAAATAATGGGATGACAGCTGGTGCCCAATTTGTTCAGCTTTTGACTGGAATTGTGTTGTCACTCATCATGATGGATGATTAGACAAATATTTTTATTCTGCGACTGCAGGGTTGCATTTGCGCCGCCATGGGAAACTGAGCTGTCCTGTCTGCACTTTATTTCCAGTGTGTGTCATCAGCTCTCGTGTCACATTTTCCACCTGAGTTTGTAAGACTTAAAAAAGTGTGCTAGTGCAGCAGCGGGCCTCTCTGCCCTCCCACCCGTGAAGAAGTGCCGGACAGATTGGCGGCGGCTTGGCTGTAAGCCTTCTGAGGGGTATCTGTGAGTTCTTACATTGCCTTTTGGAGAGCGTCCCTTCTTCTCCTGCTCAACAGAAGACGGCAGTCAATCATCTACGAGTGAAAGAAGAGGAAATAAAAAAACTCGCTCTCACCCTCTCCTCTTCTCTCTCTCTCTCACACATCCCTCTGCCTACAGCCCTGGAGAATGTCAAACTCAGTTCTAGCTCGCCGCCCTCATCCCAGCTGTCTCTATCAATGATTAACGTTTGACTTTGCTACCTTGGCAAAGAAAATCCCCTTCTTTTGATGAGTTCTGTTGCTGCGTTAACCTGGCACTAAAGCTGCCCCCGAAGGCAATCCTCTCTTGCCCCTGCAGTGCTGTTTAAACACGTCACTGCCACAGCCAGGCTGAGGCCTTTGTTATTAGGGAAGCAGGAATTGTTCGGCAGAAAGATAAATTCATGTTCATCCATGACAACGCTGGCTGTATTATATGATTATCAGTTAAGCCGTGTGGGGTTAAAGCTCGTGCTCTTGTCCTTGGAGTCACACAGTTGTAACATGTATGTGAATTGCACAGTGTTGGATGAAATACCCGACAGCCACTCCCTCGCCGACACAACAGCCTTTCAGTGCTGAAACAGAAATTCCCTGCAGAAGTATAATGAAACTTAAAGTGCCTCTTTAATCACTCAAAACAAATGACTCTGAAGAAAGCAAAGTTCATAATCAACTGACTTTAATGTCCCTCTAACCCTGAGTCGCTGCTGGTAGACTCTGAGAGCAAATCATCATGCAGTCAGTCACATGGGGCATTACTGTAAGTGCAGATGCCATGTTTTGACACCACTTGGAATACACTCACTAAGTGCGAGTGTGGGAGGCATTAATGAGCAAGAGATGCAAGATTTAATTTGATCCGCAGGAATAGCGTAATAACAGCCCAGCGTTCATTAGAAAAAAATCTGTCGGTATGATGCTGCAGCAGAGCAGGAAACCCTGAGGCGTTCGAGTAACCAAACCAAACTGGGTACAGCGTGTGGATTGATTATCTCCCCAGTTTATATTTTGAACAACAATAGCACGTCGCCGTCCTGGCATGGCATTGATAGCAGCTCACTAATAAAAAAACAATAAGGGTCTACTGATTTAATTAGCCCAACCGGTGGACCTGTGTTCAGGTTGTAATATCACTCTGGAGAGGGTGCAAACGACCACATTTTCACACAATAACACACACAGAAAACAACTTGTGGCTTGAAGAGACGGGTCCAAAAACCTGGATCTTTTAAGCCTGGGCAACAAAAAGATACAGTGTGTGTGTGTGTGTGTGTGTGTGTGTGTGTGTGTGTGTGTGTGTGTGTGTGTGTGTGTGTGTGTGTGTGTGTGTGTGTGTATATGCACAGTGTGCCGAGGTCGGTAATTGGTTTCTCTCCTGGTCTGGGTCCAGGCACCTGAAGGGAATGAGGGCATGGATGGAGGGCTGTGGTGGAGGGTAAGCAGAGAAGAAGACGGGAAGCAAAGGGATCACACTGGTGAAAAGAGGTGCAAGAAGGACAGTGGAAATTGTGTGTGTGTGTGTGTGTATGTGCGTGTGTGTGTGTAAGAGCCAGACAGAGAGGAATGTGTGTGTGACAATAATGAATGCTGTTGCTGCGTAGATACAACCTCAGTATTTTTGTCTTTTCCTCCACAAGCTTCAGATGCCCAACGCTCTGTAAAAGCTTCGGCTTTGAAAGTAATTCACAGGCTGAACAGCAAGGGGCTACTGTGTGTATGAGTGTGTGTGTGGGTGTGTGTGTGTGTGTGTGTGTGTGTGTGTGTGTGTGTGTGTGTGTGTGTGTGTGTGTTTGCGTGTGAGCTGCATTATGATGTACTGTTCTTAGCCGAAAGAACATTGGCACTTTCTTTCACCCGCCCGGCTTCAACACACACAGACCCGACTAATTTACTGCATTTACATTCAGCTGGCCTCATGTTACTCAGACTGGCAGCTGATTGAGTTTGATAATTCATGTCAGGCTCTGGCGTTTGTCACCAATTATTTTCCTAATGCAGAGCACATATTGTTCTTTTCGGACCCAGCTCGAGCCCTAATTTGCCTGTGCGCTCATCACTTAAGATAATGCAATCAAGAATTACGACAGCAGGGGAAATAGATGCTCCCTGGGCCTGATTCACTGATTGGCTTACTGCAAACATTAATCGCTCTATTGGTTTTTCCACTCTAAGACGGGGCTGTGCGTGTGTGTGTGTGTGTGTGTGTGTGTGTGTGTGTGGCAACAGGTCAATGAGAGACTGTCATCTGTTCAGTTCGGTTCGGGTTGGTCACAGGCAGGGCTGTGTTCAGTGTTCGACGATGTTAGTCAAAGGTGGTTCAATAAAGCTGACACTGAACCACTGGCCTGTTGCTAGGTCTTCCCATCACCTCCAAAAAAACTGCAAGGTGAAGCCACAGCGGCGACATAAAATTGATCCCAAAGGAGGAAAACGGGGGATGTGTCTGCACAGGGCGAGGAGGATGATGGAGGATTTTTTGACACGGCTGTCTGTTTAACTAATCTGTGACATACAGATGGAAAAGAAACCAAAGCGTGACAGTCCGGTGATGTTCCACCACGAGCCTCCAGAAGATCTGCAGTGTCATAAAATTTTGTATTGAACTCTACTGGAGGGATGAACAGCGATCTCCTAAAGGACATTCCCTCACTTGGCATTTTGCTGATGGTGGCAGAGAAAGCTTTCTAACACATCACCTCAAAATCTCCCAAACCCGAACCCCATAGCTGTTTAACCACCTAGCGGACCCCTTAAAATCCCATAAAGGCCCACTAGAAATCTTCTGAAGGACTACTAGGACCTCAACTCCAAGAGCCCTCTAAAAAAAAACCTCTACAACCTCGTCCTTGGCCAGTACAACCTCCTAAAGAAAATCCATAACCTCCTTAAATTGAAAGGCCGAAAGGTTGAAATATCTTTATAACCCCCGAGGGGTTATTGTTGTTCAGCCAGCAGTTGCCAAATAGATCACAAACAATAGCGTTCGACTACAGTAAAACAATGACTCACACAAACACTCACAGAAACAGTGCGTTCACAGAAACAGTACATCAAATAGATTCTAAACAATAAATATAAAAGAAATCCAGTGCAATAAATACTACAAATTGTTGAATAAACAAAGTGGTAAAAAAGTTATTATTAGTTATTTAAGAAACCAATAACAGCAGGGACAAAAGAGTTCTTAAATCTATTAGTTCTGCATCTTCGCAGTCTGTACCTGCGACCAGACGGACGCAGTATGAACTCCCTGAACAAAGGGTGCCTCAGGTCGGCCCAAATTTTCTGGGCCTTGTTCAGAGCCCTGACTAATATACTGTAGGTAGGGAATAAGTTTGTATGAGCCACAGTTTCTTGGGAATATTTCTCCCAATGAAAGTGAAAACTGTCCACTTTATGGATTATTCTGATTAACCAGGACATTGATTATGCAAACACACGTTACTGTTGAGTTTCTCAGATTTTGTTTTTCAGTGACTGAGCCACTGATGAAACGTGTACTTAATTCACTGATGGTCAGTTAGCAGAAAAATAACCAATAACATCTCAGATAATTAGTTTGTCTGTTTTTTTGTGCAAAAATGGCAATTAGTAACCGCTGCCACCTTCTCAAATGTTCTGTTCTTCGCTGTTTTATATCATTGTTAAATGAATATCTTTGGGTTTTGCACTGATGGTTGGATATAAAAAAAAAGCTAATTTGTAAACATCACCTTGGGCTCTGGGATTTTTTAACTATTGTTTGACAACATAAATGATGAATCAAAAGAAAAAACAGTAAAATAGTTATTGCAGCCTGAACTTGAGCACCACAAAAGAAATTCTTTTTTCTCTCTATATGGATAAATACCACTGGGAGTAACGAAGAAAATGTGTTTTTTCGTTTTTGTGACCTTAGTGAATTGACCCTTTTGAGGGACCTGATTAATTGTAGACCCTGACCCATTCATGTAGATTAAGCCAGCTTCCCCTGTCACTCACCCACACACACGCATACACACCAAGGCCATTAGAGTCTTTTCCAACAGCACATTCATATTCACTGCAGTGTTGTTCGGCTGAGAGTTGAATCTTTTATGGAGCACAATGTGACTGTTTGTGTTTTGCCGAGGCGTACGTGACCTCGGTCCCTGTGACCGTCTTGTGTCCTGTCTCTGCAGATCATGTTGTGTGTGAAGAGGAGTTTAAATATGCCATGCTGGCTTTAAACTGTGTGTGCCCTGGTACCTCGACACTCATCACTCTATTGATCCACTCCTCCAGAGGACAGTGAGTACTCTCCTTTTATTTCTCTTTCTATTGGATTCTTTATGTCTAACAGTCAAATATACAGTCGATATAGTGAACGAAACCAGGTGCTTCCTTCCTCCTCAATGTCACTCTTTTTTTTTTCAGAACGGCACCCCAAGAAGCCTTCAAGCAACGTGTAGGAGCCTTTCAAGCCCTCAACAGGTAGGATGCATCTCATCCGTATTCACACCCAGGCATTGTGTGCCACATTTGTGCTCAATGTTCGCCCCCAAATCCCCTGTCAGCTGCCATAGTTGGCATGCTGGGCTCTGTGATTGTGTGTGGAGATTTTGCAAAATAAAAAAGAAGCTTGTTATTTTGGAAATGCGGTCAGAAGATTCATTTATTCTGATCAAAATCGCAAAACTTTTCAGTTGTTCTAAATGGTTTCAAGTTGTTTGAATTACATTAGAAATACATGGAATACATAAAAACCAGGGCGTGTGACATCGGTAAACTGCAGACAGCATGTTATGTTTATGAAGCTTTACACAGATCTATGGGAGAGAGGCAAAAGATTAAATGTGACTGAGTCCCTGTTTTATTTGCTGGTGCATTCACAAGTTTCAGTTCATCACTTCATGCAGAAGTGACCATAAAAAAAACAAACCTACGATCATTGCTAAAGTCGAAGTCTTAGGTTAGATTAGATAAAAGAAAGACAACAACCTAATCTATGTCAATATTGTTTCTGTGCTTATAGGTTTGTTTCGGTAGTGCTTGTACATAAAGGGAGTACAATAGAACTATTTCAATATGGATAGCCAAGAAACGTAAAAAAGATAAACTCTTTGATTATATGTGAAATGCAAGCATTTATGTGTAAAGGATACTAAATGAAATACTTAAGAATCGGTGGCCAGTGACTTCAACATTCAAACGCAGGGTGTTTCATAAGTATGCTTCTGTATCTGGACCAGTGCCATTTGGTTTGTTGGCTGTGACAATGCTACATGACTAGGATTTGTAGTCCTCCTCCCCTGCCGTGCACTTAGCTCCTGTAAACTGCAAATTCGCTCTAACACTTGTTTATATAATGCAGTCTTTGTAGCCGGCCACCCACACTCACACTGCCCCCACAACCTTGTTTCCTGTTGTCACCTCCTTTAGCCTCCGCGTGTAAAGCCTTATCCCCCCGAGAGAACTGTTGCCCACTTAACTGTATGAATGTGTGCATCTGTTCATACGGGCTGGGTGTCCTTGCCTACATCCGTGTGCTGATTGAAGTATTGATCAACAGCTCTGACAGGGATGCTAGATGTTACCTCTGCAGCCTTGAGTTGCAAAGCCTCTGATGTGGCCCTGGTGCTGAGCTAGACGCTTTGTGTTATGTGTTTTAAAGGTCAATGGCCACATAGCCAATCAATCCTCTTCTTCTGTCTCAGGGAGGGCGGTGCGTGCTCGGCGGACCAGTGGCACCGAACCTACCGCCGCTGCTCAGCCAATGAGGTGCATCACATTCGCCTGGAGGAAAGTAAATTCTTTGGGGAATACCAGGGCAAGAGTTTCACCTTTGCCTCCTTTCATGCTCACAAAAAGTAAGTCATGTGAAAAGGGCTAAGAAATGAGAACACGCACACACACACACACACACACACACACACACACACACATACCAACCTGCACCGAGCTGATCTTTTCTCTGTGGCTACAGGTATGGAGTGTGTTTGATTGGAGTACGCAGACTGGACAACACCAACATCCTGCTGAACCCCGGTCCCTGCCACATCATGGGGGGCTCGGACATATGCTTTTACATCAACATCTCCAAAGAAGAGAACTCAGCATTCGTCAGAGGCCGGAGGGAGCCATCGTGGGGTGGCACAGGAGGAAACGCCAGGGGAGTACACCAAACCATCTACCATGGACTCACCCGTCTGCCAGTCCACAGTATCATCGCCAGCATGGGTCAGTCAGATGGGCACGGGCACAAATACGGCGTAGCATTTACACACTGACCTTCCATTTTCTGTGTTGGTCAAACGCATAAACCCGTTATTAAACTGTCCTACACAGCAGTTGCCAGAATTATGCAGTTCTCACATTTATAACCAATCTGAGTGACTAAAAATATGCATGCTTTTACAGAGGAATTAACATTTATCTGATTATAAGTCACACTTGATAAGAGCAACTGCCAAATGAACCGAAATGTCAGATACGGTGGTTCTACAAACACACCACCTGCTGGACAACAATGAAACTGCCAAGCTCACTGCTTTTCAAAGCTCTCACTGCTGTATGGGTTTCTGTGCAGATGCACCATGCATTGTCTTTGAACTGTTTGCTCCATCTCTGCCTTGATAATCGCTGTGGTTTTGTGTGTATGTTTCAGGCACAGTGGCCATCGACCTGCAGGACTCAAGCGACAGCAGCCCGGAAGGCCAGGACCCGGGGAGCACGGGGCTGGGCAGCGGAAGAGGGAGCAGGAGCAGCTCCAGGACGGAGGTGGGGGGCGCTAACACCTTGGCCCTGCCTGCCATGGGAGACTCAGCCGAGGAGCGACGGCACAGCATCGCCCCCGTCCTGGAGCTGGTAGATGGAGTCAACAACCCCACCTTTGACCTGCTGGGAGACCAATCAGAGGACGAGGCAGGAGAGGAGGGCAAGGAGGACTGCGACAGGGACGAGAGTGCCCACTGGTGGGGCCGACAGTGCGAGTACGTAGTGAGGATGCTGTTTGAATGTTGACATGTGAGCTTATTCAGAGGTAACTGTGGGCTTGTGCCGCAGGTGGGTGAAGGGGTACCCGCTGAACTCTCCGTACATCGGCAGCTCTCCTGCACTGTGCCACCTCCTTCAAGAAAAGATGCCTTTCTGCTGCCTGCGTATGGACAAGGTATGGGATTTAAATGTCATGCTGTCTTTATTTGACAAATTCACATCGCCGTCACCTTCTGCTCTCTGTCTCTCCTAGGCTTGTCACCACATCCCTTTTGAGGATGCCCGCTCCTACGGCTTCAAAAACAAATTGATCATCGTGTCTGCGGAGAGCGCAGGGAACGGTCTCTACAACTTCATCGTGCCTCTGCGGGCCTACTACCGACCCAGGAAGGAGCTCAACCCCATTGTGCTGCTGCTGGAGAGCGTGTAAGGACACATGTGATGTGTCGAATGATGGTAAAACAGGTTACTCCTTAAATAGCCACTGGAGGAGAAGATCTGAGCTATTAGAGTTCACAGTAAACATGATTTGTGAAATGGTGAATGCTTTCAGGACAAGGCGCTCCACAACCCCGCCTGTGTCGTGTGTTTTTTTTTTTTGTAGCTGGTACACAAGCGCAGTCAGCCAAATGAGAGTGGAATCCAATAAAAAAAGCAATAAAATGCTGAGTCACTCCAGCGTAGTGCTGATATTTTCAGCTTTCTCTGAAGGCAGTTTGGCTGTGTTGTATTTCTCAGGCTGACTGAGGTCAGGCTGGGGGTTGTGGGGGGTCTCTCTCTGTGTTTCTCTGTTTGTCTCTCTTCATCATGGCATGTGTGCATCTCTACTGGTGAGACTCTCAAGCCCATTTGTGTTTTGATTGGTTCAGACCTGAAGCAGACTTCCTGGAGGCAATCTGTTGGTTCCCCATGGTGTTCTACACAGTGGGCTCCATCGACAAGTAAGAAAAACCAAAGCCATAGGCTATTTCCATTTCCATTTGTCTTCCTCTTTTTCATCTGCTACTATTTCCTTAGTCTTTATTCATTCAGGTGCTTTTTCGCCTCCCAAATGACATAGATTTCTCTTTGAGTTATCCTTCCTGCCCTTCAACACGGTCCTATGCTTTCTCATCTCACTCCCTCCAGTCTGGACAGTTTGCTTCGATGTGGGGTGACTTTTGCCGACACCATGGTGGTGGTTGACAAAGAGAGCTCCATGATTGCAGAGGAGGACTACATGGCTGATGCAAAGACCATCGTCAATGTCCAGACCCTCTTCAGGTCTGCTTTGCCCAAACTTGCTCTGCAATCTCACACATTGGCTTAGAGTGAGTTGGTTTTTTTTTTGGTTTTTTTTTTTGTTATCCATTATCTCTGTGCTTCTTCTTCTTCCTCTCAGACTATTCCCAGCTCTTAGTATCATCACGGAGCTCACGCACCCAGCCAACATGCGCTTCATGCAGTTCAAAGTCAAAGACCATTACTCTCTGGCTCTGTCCAAACTGGAAAAGGTAAAAGCTTCACACCCTCACACCTCCACTTCATTTCTCCCTCATTTCCTTCAGAGGTCGTAATGGTAGAACAATGAGGAGAAACTCAACAGACCGTATTGCATTATGAAAGAGTGGATTTAGACATACGTACATCCATTGAAGGGCAGCTCATGATGCTTTGTTTTAATGTGATAAGCTGCACAGATCTTTTGTCACATCTACAGTAAAGTTTCCAGAGAACATTTGTAACTGATTATAGCCTTTGTGCCTTTTGTTCTTTACACCGCACTGCTACTTGCCTTTTTAAATGACTGCTGTTCACTGTGTGGCAGCTAATGAATTCCCCCCGCAGGCATCAATAACATTTATCAACAAATCAGTAAATTAGTCTCTGCTTGACACCACATCTTAAAACGAATTTCGATCTGGCATTAGCATTATTATGAGATGACTGTTTGTGAAGTTTCTAGCAGTGTTTCCTCACAGCAGGAATGACCTTTGCTGGATATCCAGCCTTTCCCTCGCATGATCATGATCATTACATTAATATGCAGGTCAAATGTAGTGGGAACGCTGACCAGGATATAAGAATAAAAGTATTACCTTCAGCCCAGTGTATTCTGGGACAGACTTGAGCCATTGACTTTGTAAATTAATTTTAAAATGAAAAAATACACTGTTGATGAAGCTTACAACACATCGTCTCTACTATCTCTGTTACATCATCTCATCTCTTCAAGGGCTAGTGTAATCCGTGTATGTATGTGTGTCTGTGTGTGTGTGTGTGTTCGGTTGTGCGTGCGTGCGTGCGTGCGTGCATGTGTGTGTGCGATTGCTCTGCAGAAGGAAAGGGAGAAAGGGTCCAACCTGGTGTTTATGTTCCGCCTGCCCTTCGCTGCAGGGAAGGTGTTCAGTGTCAGCATGCTGGACACTCTGCTCTACCAGGTATCTCAAAGATTCCTCCCACTGAATAACAAAAAGAAATGCTTCTCCTCAGTGTTGCAAAAAACGCCAAATGTGATCTATTCTTGCCGACTTGTTTGCTGTGCTGTCCCTCCAGTCATTTGTGAAGGACTACATGATCTCCATCACCAGGCTGCTGCTGGGTTTAGACTCCATGCCCGGCTCAGGTTTCCTCTGTGCAGTAAGTAGCTGAGCACAAATTCAGTCTGTGCGGACAGCCAAGTGCCTCTGAGGCTGATGATTGTTTTGTTTGTTTTTCTAGATGAAAATCACAGAGGATGACTTGTGGATCCGCACCTACGGCAGGCTCTACCAGAAACTGTGCTCCTCGACTGGAGACATACCCATCGGCATCTACCGGACAGAGGCCCACAAGCTTCCGGTCTCTGAGGTCAGCTGCTGTTCTGATCTAGTTTTCAGATTTGCGGCCAAAAATCAATGGATTGAAGTCACTGGACTGGCTGAGAAAACTAAACAGGACATCTATAAAGCCCTGGTAGACCCCTAGCGGCTATAATGTTCATTACACCAACAAAAAGAAGGAGTTAGAGAAAGAAAAGTAAAAAACACTGACAATTTTTGTTAAACTTAACTAGCAGAAGGGCTACAAATATAAAGAGATTAAAGTCCACATGGTTCCTTAAATTCCCTATTGTTAATATATTAAACTAAACACACTCTCAAAAGATTTTCTCTTTGCTCCCAGTTACTAAAATGTCTCTCTTTCATTGACTACAATAACATTTCTGTACGTCCCCTTATAAGGTTCGTTTAAATAGAGTCATTTCTCCAAATGCTGATTGAATTTGTCCATGTTTTGCCAACAAATGGATGCAGAGCTATGAAGACACAGTCAGGTCTTAGTTTTGACATGTGAAACAGAGGAGCTCCACAGGCTGCAACAGTAAAAAAACAAATGCACAGTCATATCATATATTAAGCATGGTGCAGTGGCGATTAACAGTTCATTCATTTCTTAAAGAAAAACCAGGGGTGCGATGGTTCTTTTGGACTCTTCAGTATATGCAGCAGAGTGTATCTTGTTCATCATTCATTTCTACTGTGATAAGAAAGTATTAATTCCTCTTCATTGTGAGAAATCAGAGTCAGTACTGGTGAAGAATTTAATAAAATCTGTGTGATAACAGGTTGATTACACCACGTGAGGAAATGAAAGGTTTGTGTATGTGAATATGCGGTTATATGTGTGTGTCTCAGTCCCAGGTATCCATCACAGTGGAGGACTACGAGGACACCAGAGAACCCAGAGAGCCCCTGTTGTCCCGGACCAGCGCACACCGTAACTCCACCTCCTCGGAGCCCATCTCCACCTCCTCCCACTCCTCCGACCACCCGCTGCTCCGGAGGAAGAGCATGCAGTGGGCACGGCGGCTGAGCAGGAAGGGAGGTCGGGGCTCCAGCGGGGCCAAGGGGGGTCCGGGGAGTGCGGCAGAGAGGATCAGCCAGCAGAGACTGACCTTGTTCAGGCGCTCGGAGAGGCAGGAACTCAACGCCCTAGTGCGAACGAGGATGAAACATTTGGGCCTTTCTCCAACTGGATTCAGTAAGTCTGTGCCACTCCGCTCCTGACCTCAAGTACAGAACTACTGTTACTAGTTACCATACAAATGAATATTTACATAAGTAACACACAATAAGGTTATAAAAACACAATGCCTCATTAAAAATTAGACCAACCATTGTGGCTTATGGCCCCTTTGGCCCTTACAAAAAAGCAGTGTCTGGTTGGCTGGACTCCTTGTTTCATTTCAGATGTCAAAGAGGTTAAATTCTTCAATGTTTAAGATCCAAAAATCCAGCAAAATAATACATAACTGTGTATAAAGGAGTTAAGACTTGCTCCACCTTAACCAGCTGCAATAATAAAATGCTATACGTATATTAATGTATCAGTACTAACTATCTAATAAAGTTATAAAAAAAATAACATGCCATTCATAGGACACATTTTTCTTTTTCTTTTGGTACATGAAAACATTTGAATCTTTATTTGTAATGGAGTATTTCTACATCGTTGTATTGGTGCTTTAACTTAAGTGAAGGATCTGAGTGCCTCCTCCCCCACTGTTTGTTTACTGTCTGTTACTCTCTATGTATTCTGCCTGTTTCCATTTTTATCTAAATTTGTCTTCCTGTCTCATGACTCACTGTAACGTAGCCTCTATTCTGTTTGTAGAGCACGGATGTAGCACAGCCTGCTGTATATCCTGTGCCTATTTTATTTCCTGCCCCACTCACCTCTCTTCTTCCTGTGTCAGATGGGATGACAGACCAAGGGAACAGACTGTCGTACATCCTTATCAACCCTTCTCCAGATACCAGACTGGAGCTTCACGATGTCGTGTGAGTACACAAACATAAATGTAATTGATAGCGCTGTAAAATGAGCACAGTGTGAAAACTATAAAACATTACAGGATGCTGTTTGCTGCCCTGTCTGTGCCCCATCTGCAGATACCTGATTAGACCAGATCCCCTCTCTCTGGTACCCAATCAGGGGAGCAACAGGAAGTGCAATGCCGGGCTCTCAGAGAGCCACAGGTTCGATACGCAGGACAGCACCCATCTGTGAGAGACTTAAAAAAAAAAAGAAAAAGAAAAAAAAAAAGACAAATATACTGTCATACTGTCAAACCACTGCCAGAGAGAGGAGACACAACAACACACTCTTGAGGGAGAAGCAGAAATAAAGAACTGGTTCTACGGAGTGGAATGCAGCCCGATGGCACATGGCCTTCATATTTTCCTCCACATTCAGTCTAGTTGAACTCAGAGGTGCCGGACATGCATGGACCTTTTCTATAACGATTGGGAATGTTTTATTTATGCACCTTCCTATTTTCAAAGCGGAGAGCTGCGGACACAGAAGTGCATTTAATGAAAAACTGTATGTATTTATATCTGTGTACGTGCATGTTATGTACTGCATCATGTATGTGCGGCGTGTATGTATGCGTGTACTGTATGTATCTGCAGGTGCGTGAACGAATGTGTACATGTGCTTATGGATCAAGAGCAAGACACTGCCAATTTTATGCGGACAGCCAAAGGAATCTGCTGCCAAATGAAAGTCAAGGGATGTATTTTTTGTGTCCTTCTCCTTGTTGTAGGCATGTTTCGTCACACTTAATGTTGTTTGGCGTATCTGGAAGTGACGCTACAGTGCAGACATCCTGTGAGGTTTTCTCTTTTTTTTTATATTTATTTATTTTTTATTTGGTCTTCATAAAGCCCTTTTGAAACTGTGTACCTGTCGCTTACACCCTCAAACACACACATTAATTTTACGCTCACCAGCAGTGGAGGAACCCAAAGAGCACCGGTTTCAACGATGGAGAAAATCAGACAGCGAGCACACATGGTCAGTGCAGGGCATTTTTTCTTAAAGTCCCGCTTTCTCTGCTTCTGCCAGTCGGTGTGAGCCGCCCAGCCACCAGCTTGCTTTTGCTGACATGCATGTTAGAGATGCAGGGGATGGACAAAATAATATACCGTGACATAATAGCCCTGCAACAAATACAGTACAACCTTTGTAAAGCTTATAATTGAACCTTTTTGAGAGTCAGAAATGTGTTGATCCAACCTGTTATAAGCTTTACAAGTAAATATTTGCCGTATTTATTGCACATTGCTATAAATATCCACTTTAACAAGTAATTAGTTTGTTATTTTAGTATAGACATATATATTATAATTTGGGATTCAATCAGAAAAAATCTTGTTTTTCTAAAAACAAGTGAAAAATGTGCCAGTAGAGTGAAATCATTCTGCTTGTTTATCTTATGTCATAGATTTTCAATTGTTTAAAGAAACATGAGATTTCAATATGCTACAGTATTATTGATATTACAGTGAATCACTTGTTAGGGTGGACATTTATGCCATTTGTTTACCAAGGATTTGCAAGCCTCTGTAAATCTTTTGTCAGAAGTTCTGAACGGGCCGTTTCGCACAGAAACGGTGCAGCCATGTGGTGGGAGCGCTAACCGGCGCCCCTGCCAAACACCACTGCTGTAGCTTCAGTGCCATTAAAACAGATGGAAATATGTACATATTAAAGTCAGTCATTATAGCTTGTCATTGCTTTATTGCTGTTTTGGTGTCAATTTGTGCAGCTGTATAGCGGAATCTTCTCACAACCACTTCAAGCATTAGATTCATGGCATCATGTACCGATTGGCACATGTAAAACCACTTGACATCAAAGGAGTCACATTGTTTTATTTCCTAAATGAATCACTTGATTATCTGATGCAGTATGTCTCCCATGTGGTTTACCGAGGTCACAGTTATTTCTGCTTCCATACATCAACACTGTGTGTGATTCACACTAAATGGCTCTAATTCATTTCCTGTAATGTCCCCCTACCTCACCAAAGATCACAGGTGTTACACCTGTGTGACTTAAATAAGTCTAACATGTCTCTTCATGTGTATACTGTTAGGTAAGATTGTGTGAACAAAACCGAGGGTGTGTTTTTAACCAGGGGTCAGCTCACTAGACATCTTTTCTGTTTGTGTTGCTTTACTCAGAGCTTTGAAAAATTGAACCATTCTCTTCATCTAGCATGTTTAAACATTATCATCATCATCATCATATTTATTTCTTTTCTTTGCTGCCATGAGTTTGCTTTTGCCCGCTGGAAGTTTGTTTCACTTCCTTTTATGGAAAGAATTTATCGAGAACTTTTTTAATAAGAAGCGGAAGAATGAACACACTACGTGATATGAGAGTATGGGTGTGGCCAAGCTAAAGACTCAACACTGAACAGAGCCTGAATGTAAGGGCTCAGTTGGAGAAATGTGCAAAATGAGGCAGAGGAAATGGCGGTCCAAGCAGTCGGCGTGCTAATCACCGGAGCCAACAGAGGCCTGAGTCTGGGGACGGTTAAGCAAATGTGGTGGAGGCCCCCCATCCAGTGAGAAAGCTGGTTGCCTGTTGCAGGGACCCAGAAGGGCTGAGGTGAGAGTCTTAACCTCCTCTGTGCCTCAATAAGCTCAGGGAGTTGCTATGACTTACAAGAAGCAAAAATCCTGCATAGATAAAAATGAGTACAAGTGTGCGGGATTCGTTTTTGCATCATCTGGGTGATGAAACTGTTTTCTCTGTGTTTACAGGCATTTCAAACACTGGCAAAGAAGCATCCCAACATCATCCGCATCAAGCTCTGTTCCTCTGTCATATTCTATTAACCGCTCCATCCTGCTCCCAAGTCAAGGCTGGCCTCGACTCTATGAGTAGGCCTGTCTGACTATCTGCCGTTGACCGCAGCTGATGCTCCACTTTCTTTCTCTCTCTGTCAGATGCCACTGACCTTTGTGGCTTAAAACGGTTTGCCTAGCAGGTGTGCTTTCCAATGGGGACCGGGGGTCTCACCGTGCTGATTAACAATGCAGGGTGCCTGGCCAGAGGCAGCCTGCAGGACATCAGTCCTGAGGACTTGCAGAAGACCGTCAACACCAATGCCATGGGCCAAAATGAGGAAAGAGGAGGACCAAGTGTTGTAACTAGCACACAAATTGTAATACTGCATTTTTTCAAAATAAAAGAAGGAAATTGGGTGGCGCCAACCCACTATTCGGTGAAAGTTTCCAGTTCCCACCCTCCGACTTCCTCTCTTCCTCCCAGTGGTCATCATTAGAATTTTGTGCAATAGCGACGGCCAGTGAGATGTCTGAGTTTTCCAGCAGCAAAGCAGCCGTCCTCAGCATCTCCTCACTTCTGGGTTCATCAGAATCCTCATATGCCTGCTTCCCAGCCGTCTTCTATCGCATCAGCAAGATATTTATGACAGCCTGCTGTCACTGTGCCCCGCTACTCAAAGGCCTCATTTTACAGTCATCCAGGGGAACTGTTCACCCGTCACCTCAGCTGCTCTGTCACTGTTCTTTTCTCTGCTCCCTCCTTTTCCTCCCACTCCTCTGCTCGCAGGACTGTTTGAACACACTGAGACACTGACACTCTGCGCTCCAGAGGAGCTGTAGAAGGATGAGATCCTGTTTTCTGAGCTGCACCCTGGCCACGTACACACTGACAAGGGTAGGCAGGAGGTGAGTCAGCAAGTTTCCACTGACCTCACTGGTTCATCCCTGAAGTATATACAGTGAAACAATGTGGAGGAACCAGAGTTGACTCTGAATGTTTACTTTATTAACTGAGAAGCACAATATTGACGTCATGTTGTATTTCACACACAATGATTAAATGTTTATACAGTGACTGTGTGATTTCTGAAAATAGCAAAGAAACAGCTGCAATATATGTGCTAGAATCACAGTCATAAAATGTCATCTTCAAATCCAGTCCACCAGGATCACAGGATTACAGCCTCCAGTATCTCCCTAATTTTCTTATTCTGCTTTGTGAAATAAACGGGCGCTCATGCAGACACGTGAAAGCTGCATTAGAATATTGATCGGCGTAAAATGGACATGTAATGCAGGACTGGCTTCTTTTACTCAAGCATTTAGCTTCAAGTTGGTTTTAAGCCTTTAGACTTTGCTGTGTCTTTGCGCTCATAATTCTCCCATGACTCTGCTTTGCCACCGCTTTTTATATGCTTCTTAGTTTTTTAACTAACAGTGAGATGAATTCGAGTCCTGTGCGAGTCTTCATAGTTGTGTGTTTGTGACCACCAGGGGGAGATTGATGCTCAGGAGAGTGTGTGCTGGGGATGCTGAGCTTGATGTCCTCCCTGACTGAGAAGCAGATGGAGCCCTTGTGGATTATAAAGGCAGGTCCATCCCCTGGAAGCTTTAAACAGCTGCTTTGTGCTTCGTTAACTGCAGTCAATCACTAAATGAACCCCTGTGAAATAAGCCAATCATTATTCTAATCACTCAGTCGATGGTTATTTTACACACCGACATCATCTGCTTAAACGATTTGATACTCATGCATTTATGTTCTCTGTAAGGTTTTCTCAAATCACCACGTCGCACTGTTCCACACAGCCACTTTGACGGGGCAGATCTTGAGGGGTTTGGGGTTATTCCCATTGATGTTGGCTCCGGGGCAGAAGAAGGGGTACATCTTCTCAGTGAAGAAGTCGTTGAAGGTGTAGATGGGCATCATGCTGACCGGGTTGGAGAAGATCACCTCTCCGGAGTCGTAGTCCAGCTGCACCCGGACACGGGTCAGCTCCCCCTCCGGGTGAAGCGGGGTGCTGGGCCTCGTCATGGCCGAGTACTCGCCCTCGTAGTGCGAGATCATCCAAAAGCCGCCCTCGGGACAGCCTGAAATGCGGCCTTTCCTATCGATGGACTTCTTGACCACCCCGAGCATCCAGTCCACCTTGTCGCCAACCTCCACTTCCCAGGCGTGGCGGCCCGAGGTGAAGCCCTCTGAGCCCAGCACAAACACAAAGTGGCCAAAACGTTCAGGATTGTCCGGGAGCTGCTTCAGGGATCCGCTGTTGGCCACGCTGGTCAGGTCTGAGGAGAGAGACAACCAAGAGTAGGCAGTGTTGGGGTCCAGGGTGATGGGTGCTAAAAGGAAAAGAGAAAAAAACAGATGAAGGAAAGCGGATGATTTCCTCTCAAAATTCAAGGCACATCTCTAAAAAGGGCTCCACAATCAAAAGCAACGATATCAGATTTCACACACACACAGCCTGTTGAGTGCTTACTGTACTGAACCAGCTCCACCATCTTCTCCCACACGTGGTACTTGAGGGAACTGACGTATTTGGCCACATTCATAAGAGCACCTGACACTTTTTCTGGATCCTTCTGTGGGATCTGTGCCCTGAGAAGAGAATGCCATGCAGGAGTATAACTAGAAAGCTCAATCTACAATAAAGTAGATACTGCAGAAGATTAAACGTTTCTTACCTTTTCTTCGTATTAGCATAATTCTGAAATCAAAAGAGATAGTTTTACAACCGCTGCAAGGTCAGACGAATTCAGAGAGAGGAAAACATTTCGAATCCTCTCACCTGAAGGAAGAGAGCATCACTGGACGCGATCTCGTTCTCAATGGCAATGACGGCGTGAGAGAAGGTGAGGATGTCTCTGGTGATGCTGTCGGACTTCTTCTTCACCAGCTCCCTCTTCTCCTCGTCCTCCTGCTGCAGAGAGGCCAGTCGGGCCGCCTCCTCCCTCTGCAGAAACTCACGGAGCTGCTCAAACTCCTCCTTGATCTCCTTCTCTGTGGCCTGAGTCTGGTTCTAGCAGACGTGGGTCAACAGGAAAATACACTGAATGTAAAAAAAAGCCTTGTCTGTGTCGGCTTCTGTTTATCTACATCTCCTTTGGGATTGTCAAAATAAGAGCAATAAGGTCATTACTTTTGGATTACTTGGATTTATTTTTAGATTATGTCTTGAAATCTTGATTAAACGTATTCCCTGTCCATACAATGAGAAGAAAATAATCATAATATCATATATCCCTAATACAACCCTTTTAGGATTCTGTGGGTTCCATTATTTATCTCTGAAAGCATCACTATGATATATCTCTTGGACTCAGTTCATTCTTGTACCAAACACTAAATCAAAAATCCTGTAGCTTCAAAAAAAAAAAAACAAAAAAAAAAACATCTCCACCCAAACTGTGACCTTAAAGGCACCCTAAAGGGAAACTATGCGGCTTTTATAACACCTTGGCTGACATGTTTATACACTAACAGTGGGCGGCTCAACTTCAGTGATCATGCAGATCCTCTAGTGTTTCATGGATCTTTGTGTTTATTGATACCTTGATGTGGACAGTTGTGTCATCACACTCCTGCTTGGCCTCATACAGGTGACGCAGGTTCTTCTTCAGAGGAATCAGCTCTTTCTTCAGCTCTGCCTGAGGGGTGAGGGCAGAGAACGTGTCAAAATGTCACAGAATGTTCATCCTAGAAACTGGCAGCTGAAAATGATCCTAACATCATCTTGATGACACTGAGCCTGAAATGGGAAGTGTTTCTGATGTTCCTGACTTTGCACAGCTACTAAGAAGGGATGTCAAGTATAACCACTTTTCTGAGTTTCAGAGCAGTGATGTGAAATTTTAAAAAGTGGATTATAATGGTTAAATCCCTCAGTGCATCTCAATTAATAACTGTAAGCAGGTAGTCTTTTTAAAACCCTGAGGGACTGCAGACAGACAATAGCAGATTACCTTGAGGTCCTGCGCTCCCTCTTCTAAGGGACACACTCTGTGTCCCTGGTGCTTCTTGGAGGTGTGACACACACAGCACAAGACCTCAAAGTCATCTAGACAGAAGAGTTTGAGAACCTCCCCGTGTGTGGTGCACTTCGCCTCCACCATCCCTGCTTCCTCCCCTGTCCACCCGGCCACCGTCCCAGCTGGGGACGTCTTGCGCTCCTGCTCCCTCAGGAAGGTGTCGGCCACGTTCTTCAGGGCCAGGCTGACTGTGGGCTCTGTCAGGGAGCATTTCCTCCTGCAGACGGGACACTCGCGTCTGGCTTTCTTCTTGTTCCAGAACTGCTGCAGGCAGGCCCGGCAGAAGCTGTGGCTGCACTTGAGCACCACAGGTTCCTTGAAGATCTCACAGCAAACAGGACAGGACAGTTCCTCTTCCAGCATGGAGCCTGAGCGCGAGGAAACAGCCCGTGGCCGAAGGGCTAAAGCTACCTTGGGACTCTGGAGGAAAGAAAGTTTCCCAGGTTGAGAGGAAGCTCGAGGGCGCAACGCCATGGCAGGTTCCTGTTGGCGGGAGACTGCTTTTAAAGCTGTGGTTGTTCTGTTCCTGAAAGAGCACTCTGTTAGGAAGGAGAAGTACTCCTCTCTGACTGTAGTCCACAGAGTAATCTGAAGACAGTTTATGAGCAACCAGGGTTATAGATCAGCTGGGACTTGAAGAACTGGTTTACTTCCCTTGTAGTAAATACAGGACATGTCATCAACCCTTATCTGCAAGCCACACCAGGGCTCTGTGAAGCAGGACTCCAGCTGAGTCAAGAGGGATGTTTTTCTTCTTCACAGAAGAAAGTGTGCTGCGGAAGTGCTCTGGCAGTTTCTAGTCTATTTTTGAGTGACAAGAAGAGCAGATGCAGGAGGTAGAAGCTGGGTATAGTAGGGCACTGGTGATTTTACAGAATTCAAAACAGCTGCATAAAACTCTGCTGTTGCACATTTATAATCTAAAAATACTACAAAAACTATTTTGTGTTGAACTGGGACAGATCTCTTCACTTTACCACCTTCCTTGATTTACATGTGAGGCCTGCAAATGACCCCGCTGAGCTTAACCAGCACTATCAAGTCTACTAGGGTAGATCTTATTACATTACCTGTGATGGCCTGCTGACACTCACAGTGATTTTGCTGTCTAGTTAAATGTCATACATATTTCAGGAGGACACAGGAGGGGGAAGACACACACACACACGCAAACACACACGCAAACACACACACACACACACACACAGGGATAATATTGCAAAACAATCCAGCAGATCACAGCATTCTCTCTCCTTATTCTTAACAGCAGCAAACTTAACTCCCAGTTTCAAACACTGTCTGTGTGTGTGTGTGTGTGTGTGTGTGTGTGTGTGTGTGTGTGTGTGTGTAGCAAAGACCAAACAGAAAGAAAACTGCCATGTTGATGTTATTATTGCATTATAATTGGACAATGACAACAGTGTAATACAAAGCCATCAAAATAATGTCTTCTTCTCAGTGTTACAGTGTTCTAGCATCAGTTTCATTACATAACCCCATTTAGATATTCATTAACTGTAAAGAATGAAACAAAACTACAAAATAGCTTCATACATTTGGATATACTGTAAAGGTTAACACCAAAGGATTTTTTTTTAAGACATGTGTTTACCTACGCTGAGTAGTGGGTGCGACACTGCCTGTTTTTCCTCTGAAGTCACTGCTGGACACATGATGGAAGTAGTTTGGTATCATTCTGCTCCAGTGACAGTATACTTCATTTTTCAGCACCATCATGCACCAGAATCCATACTTCTAACAAAATGTATAAAATGCATGAAATGAGAAAAAAATAAAGGCATTTTGTTCTTAACAAATCCTTTTTCTTTTTTTTTTTCCTTACACAACTACTCCATCTCATGCCTCTCTCTTTTCATTAATACTGCTCTCTGTAATGCTTCAAAACCATTAAGTAGTTCCAACACGATCAAATTCTTCATCACACACCTTGTTTTAAAATAGACATCACATCACTTTATATAAAAACACTAACTATAAAAAAAATCCACACAATCCACAAACCTGGAAACCAATCTGCTTCTCATTCCCACATATTGACCTTCAGTAAAAAGGTCAATTAACACTGATTCTCTTTTAACACTGTCAAATGTATGAAAGTAAGGAATGTGCTGCTGTCTGCACAGCTGACTTCATTACAGCATGGAGTGTGTCAGTGGGCAAACACCACTGATCTTTAAGTCAGAAGCTACAGTTTACTACGACCTTTCTGCAACCATATTGTTTTCTTTTACCATAAAAAAACAACAAAAAACAAACAAACAAAAGAACAGAAAACCAGCAGAATTCATGATGAAGATAAAAATATAACAGCACATGCTTGTAAAACCGATCCGTAACAGTAACATCGAGTGTTTCAGGATGACACTGTACTGTGTTTCAGGGAGGCCGATGCCTTGTACTGTGCAATAACTGTGCCGCTCACCAGGTGAGGTACAGTGCAATCTCTGTTCACGTCTATTGTTGGTTTACAGCGCAGTGCAACAGTGCAATGTGGAAAAAAAAAAAGAAAAAAATCACATTTTTTTTTGCTAAGTATCAAATATCTACTTTGTGTTAGCCGTTGTCTTTCATTTCTCCCATATTAGAGACTTGTGCTGTTCTTGTTCCACTGCCAGCAACTACAACAATGACATGCAGGTTCATGTGATGCGGTCAAAGGGAATGCTCATCAGCGTGCTTGTAGTTTCTGGATAAAGCCGGAAGACAAATAAAAGCACTTGGGAAGTCATCACAGACACCTTCCTCTCCCATTAACTGGTATTATCCTCTTTGTCTAGGCAGAGTCTCCCAAAAGGGTACACTCTAAATTAAAAATAGTAGGAGTATACACTGGAATAAAAACAAACTCATGACGGTAGTGTTGTGTTTCCTAGTAGTGCTTAATGTTGTAGGCGTCACACACACAGAAGTTGTTCTGCTCCATTGGTTTCTGTGGTTACACCCGCCCAACCTTAGCATCACCGATGGCACCCCAGACGTCGAAAACAAATTCATCAGGGAAGGCGAAATCTCCCAGGGTTTCATCTAAAGCCTCGGCAAACTCATCAGGGTTCTTTTTGTCCTTTCCCAGCTCCACCATGGTAGCCGCTAAGAGAGAGAGAGAGAGAGAGGTCAGAGAACATTTAGTGAACACACTAGAATTACTGTCTTGCAGTTTTATGCCTCTGCTAAGCAGTTAAGTTGCAGTTTGCATCCATGTCTGTCCAGGCTCATATAATATATGTAGTGGAGACTTGGAATGAATTTAATGAAAGGTTTTAAGTGTATTTCACCACAATTAGCATACGAATTCTTGAGTTATGGACAAAACTGTGTTTTGTGAGGTCACAGTGCCTCAGTGCCAATGCCTCAGGCCACGGCTGTTGTTCTTTTTTTGTTCTTTTATCCCTTTTATGTTAATTTGTCTTTCAAGGTGATAATGATAAAATGGCTTTCTCTTTCAAACTGCAGAACTAAAATCGTGTTTTGCTCTGTGGTCAATGAACTAGCAGCTCTGCAGGCTGCAAATGTTATAAAATTGTGGCCCCAGTGTTCTGTGGACTGGCCTCTTAAGAGCCAATTAAAAGCTGATTCATATTTTGAGGTCACAGTGGCTTTCACCTTTGACCACCAAACTGTAATCAGACATCTGTGCCAAATTTGTAGAAGAAGAAATATCCTCCAGGCGTTCCTGAGATATTGCATTCATGAGAATGGGACAGATGGGTGGACAACCAGAGAACATAATGCTTCTTGTACCGGGGTTTGGGTTGTTCGTCCATCCAGATGGACCGCAAAAAACATTTATCAATTATGACACCATTAGAGCCAAAACACACACGCAAAGACACACTTACCAAGCTCGCTGTCTCTGATGCCCATGTAGCTCTCAAGCAGGTCGTCCACCTTCTCAATGGCCTTTTCCTCAAACGCAGAAGGCTGGAGGGAAAAAAAAACACAACACACAAACTCAGGCGATACAACAAATTATAAACATTTTTTAAACAGCACAAAAACCTGTTATTAGTCAACAGGTGCTGTAAGCACACTCACCAGTTCTTCCACAGTAGCAGGACCTTTAGATCGCAGCCGGAGGGTTCCTCTGCCAGTCCCCAGCTGAACCCCTGATGCCGACCTGGACCCTCCAGACCGCTGGCTGATCATATCTACACAAAGCAATTAAACATCCCATCAGCACTTTGGACAGTCCTAAAAAAAATGGCTTCCTTCTTCATTGTCAAGCTGTGACAGTGCTGAACATCATGCCCTGTAACACTATCACCTACTCTTTAGATAAACTCCATTTCATCCATTTTTTAGTATGATCCTTTTCAGGCTGATGCATATTTTAACTGAAGAAAATGGATTAATATTTCATTTCATGTTTACTATGAGCAGCAAAGGCACTTATTTCAATAAGTTAGGCTTCTGTCTATTGATTTTATGTGGTAAGATTTTAGAATACTATAAACTATATATACTAAACTACTATGATGACTGAAAATAAAGTTTAAAAAACATTTAGTATGTCGAATTAAACGCTATAAAATTTAAACTTGAGTGCAGCATTCATAGCCACAAGTACGACATTATCACTTGCTATTGGTGGAGTATGAGACTGCTCCAGTAACTCAGAGTGCATTGTGATTGTTTCAGGTAGTGCAGATGAGGCTCTGACTTAAGAATGAGAAGCATGTTGTGCTGCCACACCACAACACTGTCTTACATACAGTATGTCACAATTAAACTCGTCTCTCAGATGACTTAATGTTTCCTCCTCCCACATTTACCAAAGGCCTTGAGAGGCTCCACCAGCTTGATGGTGAACTCCTTCCCTTTGGGCAGCTCCTTCAGCATTTTGGCCACCTCATAGTGTCGGCAGCCTATCAGGCGATGGCCGTTGATAGACTCGATCATATCGCCCACGTTAATAACCTGAATCTGGTGGATGACGCTCCCCTCACGGATTCTCTGAAAACAGCAAATATCAAATTAACAAACCAACACACTACACATCTTGTTGTATTTTCCTTAATACATGTAATTTATTCTCATCCTATGTGCAGCTTTTATGTCTATGTTTAGTCCAGGGTCATGTCTCTCCCTGTGGACACTCAAAACAATTTCCTAGGACAGTTCAATGTTCCTCACCTTGATGAAAGCATAGCCAGCTCCATTATCAGTGATCGTCAACCCTAGTGCATCCTCCCCTTTGAACACGTCTATTTCCTTCTTTTGGCCTTTAATGTGGGCAAAAATAAAGTCCTCCAGTCCAATCTGACCTCCCAACAGTTTGTCCATGTCCACCTTATGAGTGTTCAGTGTGCAAAACATAACCTGAGGAGGGACACAACAAACAAAGCTGACATCTTAAAATGTATTGTTTTGTCTGACCGAACGTCCAAAACACAAAGATATACACTTTACTATGATATACTGTATGACAGAGAGAAACAGAAAACAGTCATTTGAAGCTGAAGGAGCTGCCCGAAGGGAATCTTTAGCATTTTTCCGAACATTTTCAATCAAATAGTAAAATAATTTATCTGTCGATCAACAAAATTGTTTTAGACCTAGTCAACAGACTCACTCACCTCAGATGGTGGTATCCCAAAGGCCTCACCAATCTTGGCATAGAGTTCCCGGACATTGCTGAAACCCTCAATACGGCCGGTAGGGCTGCCGTGAGCGAGCTGGGTGTGGAAGATGAGGCGAGGTCTCATGCTGCTGGGTGGGGGAGGCAGACCTTCAGAGGTGGCACCTTCTCCCAGCCCAACAACACCCCCATCTAGGCCATCCATACCCGGCACATTGAGACCTGCGCGGATGGGCTCTGCTTCCTCGTTCTCCACTAACGGGGACGCCTTCTTCCTTCTTCCCAAACCCAGAGGCATAGTCCTACAGGGAGAGCAGAGGGAGTGGAGGGGAAGAGGCTGCTCTGGGGACTTATGCTACAATCCACGCCAACATACACCTGTTCAGCCAAATCAGTGGCAGGTCTGTTGGAGGTTTATGTCACAGCTATAGTATGGTCCTCTAGACCAGCTAAAGAGCTGTCTTAGCCAGGCACTGTCAGGGTTTACACATCTACACATCAGAGCAGTTCACATAACTGAGTCTGTAAGGTCCAGCACCTTGCAGTGGGAGGTCTTCAGCTGTAACACAGAAACAGACACTGTTCAATATTCATACATTTACCAATGCAATGACATATCGATTATACAAGCAATTTAACTCAAAGTAGTATGTAATGCTGTGAACATTAAGAAATATTATAATTAGCATAGCTCTTCCTTAAGATTATACCTTGCTAATGTTAGCTGGTAGCGCTGACACACTTATCTTTCACTTCTAGCAACACAAACAGACAACTCTCATGTAGCCAGCAACTTAGCATTTAGCTACTAAAACGGAAGCTAAATCACTGTCTGTTGATCCCGCTAGTAAGTTATAGCTTTACAATTTCTGACGTATGGAGGTTAGTTAGCTAGATTAACTGTGATCAATGGATGTGGACATGAGGGAGTAAACACGGCAGGCCGGTCGTTCTTACCGGAGCAGGAGTTTTAGCCAACTGTCGTTAGCTACCTCTTCCTGCTAGCTTAGCCAGCTAACGGTGCTGCTGTGAGTTGTTAAAAATAACGTTACGTTGGCAGAGAAAGTCCAGTATGTTTTGTTGCTCCCCTCCAGACAGGTGGGCTCATCCAGGGGCAGATTGTAGGGTAAATTAAGTATGTCTGTATCGGTATGCAGGGGTAGATATATCTTTCTGCCTGCCCAGCAGGGGTGGAACAAGGACGCCTTCAGGGTTCCTCGTAAACCGCACTTCTCAGTGGAACGATTGTTCTGAAGTCGTAACAGTGTTGGGAGAAGTATTCAGATCCTTTACCTAAGTAGAAGTACTAACACCACATTGTAAAAATACTCAATTACAAGAAAAGGCCCTGCAGTGGTATTGTTGCTTAAGTAAAAGTACTAATACCACAGTATAAAAACCATGGGCGTAAGTTCCGTTTGAACATTGGGGGACACATTGAGCTGAGGGCTCTGGGGTTTCTCCTTTTATAAATTTTGAAAATCAAAAAGTCAATTTGAATACAATCAGGTACATTTTCATGCACCATTTTGTGCGATTACTGCATCCATTTAGGGTGGAATTGTCATTCATGTAAAGGAATACACAAAATTCAGCACCAGGTGACTATTCAAAATATAATACAATATAATACAGTCAAGCTCTCAAATTCAAATGTTCCAAGGTGTCAACAAATCACAAGCTGTCATTCATTTGACTCTTTGGACAGCTGCTGTGCAGTTTATGCGGGATTAGTTTGTCTGCTGTTATTTTAGCTAGAAAAATTGTATGTTATTGTTTTGTCATTTTTACTTACTTTTACTTACTTACTTTTACTTGAAATACATTTTTTAATAATTAAAAGAAAAAGAAGAAAATTCCCACATCTGAGAAGCTGGGCCTATTAAATGTTTAGTACTTTTTGCATGAGGATGACTTAAATTATTATCAAAATAGCTGCCAATTAATTTTGATTGATCAACAAATGGTTTCAGTTTTACTTTAAACTGTTGGGTAGTTTAATGGACAAAGCATCATATCTTAAAATCCTAATTCTTAAAGTAACTAGTAACTAAATGTGTCAGATAAATATATTGGATTAAAAAAGTAAAATGTTTCCCTATAAAACACAATCGGGGTAGACTAAAGTACATGTACATGAAATTTGTACTTTCATACCAACATTTTTATTTTAATACCATGTTTGCACTTTATTTTGTACAGTAGTACATAGTTACATTCCACTTCTGAAACCGAGAGTATAGCTTCTCGGTTGAGAGAGTTGATAGACGTGAGTATACACTGTCCTCTGGCGGTCACGGGGTGTAACTACTCCTGACTATTGTTAAAGTTTTATTTTGAAGGTTGTAGCCAGAAGTGTATGCTGCAGGGAAACCCATGATTATAAATTCATTTTGATAGTCTGTAGACGGTGTACTTGCAGTGCAAGACTCGTACTGTGATTATGTGCACTACAAACAGTCTTTAAAAGCTACTTTGTTCATCAAAGAGAAAAAAGATGCAATGTCTGATACTGTATTTCTCTTTTACTTACTATTTGATTTAGTCAGGCGCATGTGTAGTTATGACAAAGATATAATCTAGAATTATCCTGCCTTAATTGCAATGTCATTTATATCACGGCAGACACATAGCCATAGTCACACTTCCGGTTAAAACCTTCAAAATAAAACCTTGACCTTGCTTGTTTTAAACACAACTAATGCAGCCTGTTTGTGTACAAGAGGTGAATCTTACATTTATATATTTTTTGAGAGATATTTGGCGATGGCAGAGAAAATGCTATTTTTATTAATTATATTGAATAAAAATAAATAATAGATTAGTACATCAATATAGACAAAAATATCTGATGGTAACTATCTATAGTGGAGAGCATAAATACAGTGAGATTTGACAGAAGGGTTTTGGGAGGAATACTTTAATTGTTAAAATGTCTTTAATAATTAAAACATACAGGATATAATCAATGAGATATTTGCCGGTTTGGTTTGCCAGTTTCTTTAATGTGGAAATGCAAATCATCACAGCATAGGAAAGATCTATTAAAAGTTTTCATCCCATTATCAATTCATAAAAGCTTTGTTGTGAAAAATCATAACATCCTGAATCACACCCTGAAGAATTTCAAAACTACATAAACAAGAAGTAAAACAAAAATAATGCTTACACCTTTTTCCCTTAAAAAGGAAAACATTTTAAGAAAAAAAACAATTATCCTTTTTTAAAACAAAAAAGTTAAACATTACAGAGATTACACATCTCTACATTCATGTTAAACCACATGTTTGTGTTAGAAACTTAAAACTCCAGCAGGAGCACGATGAGGCAAGTAATGACCGTCATGAAGTTTGTTTCGTCTCTTCTGACAATCACATCAACACTAAAAATACTTAAAATGTGCAAATGAACCAACTGGTTTACTAACTTCCATCGTCACGACAGTCAAAGCTACACAGGGCTGAAAGAGACACAGAGTTCAATACTGAACTGTGAAACTAAATATTTCCAGACACTGTACATCTTGGAGCAAATGCTGTCAGGTATGAGCTATAAGAGAAGTTATGATATAAGACAGAATAATCAAACAAAAATATATTCAGGCCTTTAAATCAGGGGCTTAAACTTATTTTCACATCTCAATCTATGAAAGAGTGATCCTGGTACCATATTAATGCACCAGGGTTATACCCTGTTATGTGTGAAAGAAAAAACAAACAAAAAAAACAAACCTCACTGACAAAGTAATAACATATGACGAGGAACTGAAATATCATATACGCTGTGCATCTTCAGGGGGTACGATTCAAAGGATAAGATTTTGGTAATTTGTTGGTCGCACATGACAGGACACACACATGCTCTCGATAGACTTTTAGACACACATACATATATTATAATTACATAGGGGACTATTATTTGGCACAAAAGTCAAATATTTTACATAATAAAGTGATGTACTACAAGAGATAGTAAAAGTAAACATTTTGCAAGATGTGCCATCTTAAACACCAGGGATGCACCAATCTGATTTTTCTCTCCTTTTTGATCCATTAACTCAGATATCTGCTGACAGAGTACCGATCTGATATAAGTGCTCCCTGTTTTCTAAATTTAAAATCTCTATAATGCTATATCACTGCGTGGAACTCAGTGGAGATGAAGATTTCCACAGTTAAGTGTAGCCCTACAAATAGTGTAACCAAAGACTGAATTTTATTATGACGCCGACAAAGAAACTGTAACTGTCACATCTGGCTAATGCTGATCCACTTAATATATTTATTTAGTATTAGTGCTGATGCTACTGATCGAATCAGTGCATCCTTATGTAAAATACTAATGTTTTCACTTCTCAGGATCCACACAGTATTTAAGTGTCAGTTTTATCTAACAGCAACCAAAATCATATCCTGTTGATTAATGTAGTTATCGCTACATTCAAGCATGCGTGAGTGCACCTGAGGTATAGTAAATTAGCTGGCTCTGTGCTCTGTCAAAGCACTCCCAAAAACCGCTGCAGTGAAACCAAATCCTCAGTTACTGAACTAAATTTTCAAGTGGTACAATTCAGTTAAGTCTTAAAAAACCATCTTTGTTTCTCCTTTTTGCAGCCAAACCATAACCTATCACTTGACACATTGCATGAATACCTATATACACACCATATACCTCCTACTGTTTACTTAATGACTTCAATCTGACATTGTGGCAGGCTGTTACTTAACACTGTTACTCAACCTCAGCTGAATGCACACACACAAAGCGAAAAGTCAGCTGTCCTGTCAGTTTCCAGGCCTTAAGACACTCATTAAACTGACTGGATACTGGGTTAAGAAGAGACACAACCAAATCTGCCCTCTGCATCAATTGTCCAGGCCGAAATGTGATGATACACTGGAGAGTGTCACTGGAAATGTTAACTTGCTATATTTTTGTTATATTTTTGTCATTGTTTCAAGTCATGGTGGAAGTATCTGCTTAAGTGCATCACGTGTGCTTTGGCCTAGTTTGTCAGGGAATTTAACGGTGAAGTCTAAGATCATGTCACCCCTCTTCTCAGGGCACTTGGAAAGCGGCAGCCCCTCTCCAACAATGCGCTTTTTCATTCCAGGTTTGACAACGTCTCTGGAAGTCACAGTGATGGTCCGGCCGTCCAGTGTCGGGGCGTTGACGGTGCATCCACACAACGCCTGGAGATAGAGAGAGAATGGGAAACGAGGTAATTACACAAAGAGATAAAACCTCCAATGTTTGTTTAAATTTTAAGTATCTTTAGTCAAAATGCTACTGGAACAGGTAATATTTTTTATCTTTTTCCCTGTGCATGAAAAGGAAAAATGTATGTCTGTTCTGATATCCTCATTTACTTACTTCTCTGAGTGATATTTTTGCAGGGTAAATTATATCTGAGCCTTCTCTTCTGAACACCGGGTGGGGTTTATCTTTGACCACAAACACAACATCTGCAGGAATGTTGGTGGGAGTTTCATCTCCCTCCCTAGGAAAGGTGATTTTTGTACCCTCCTTCCAGCCACGTTTGATGTCGACTGTTAAAATCTTGTCCTCATTACGTATGGTGCAGCCGTCCGGGTTGAGTCTCTTGCGAGAAATCTTCATCTTTTTGGTGCAGCCTGAGAAAACCTCTTCGAGGCTCACCTTCAGCTCATGCACCACGGGCGGGTCCTTCTTCTTCTCGTGTGCTCTGTGAGGGCCTCCTGGGTGGGATTTGAACGACCTGTGGAACCCACCCATGCCACCCATGCCACCCATGCCACCCATGCCACCCATTCCTCCCATGCCAAATGCTGAGAAGGGGTCCTGGATGTCCATGTCATCATCCCCATTCTGTGAGAAGAAATGATCGAACGGGCTCCGGCCTCCGAAGAACTCAGCAAAGATCGCGTGTGGGTCTCCATGGAAGGTGTAGTTGTAGCTTTGACCACTGTGTCCTCCACCTCCACCACCAGCCGAACCCTTTAATCCTGAGGAGGAAAAGACAAGGAGAAACATCGAAGATCTGGGACTGCACGCTTTAACTTGACAATAACTAGAGTGATTATTTGTTGCCCAATAAGTTAAAAAAATGCAATTTAGAACACACACTAATATCTGTGTGAAAATTGTTTAATAACCAAATTGAAGGGATGTAGGGCTGCAATTAATTATTATTTACATTATTGATATATCGGCAGATTATTTTCTTGATAAAGTGATTAATCATTTAGTCTATATGAGGTCAAAAAACAAAAAAAATTCTGAAGAAAAAAACGGTTGTGACCATTGAGACCAAAGATTTCAAAAACAGCTGATCCTCACATGATTAATAGACTAATTGTTTCAGCTCTAAAGGAATGCTTATCAACATGTTTCTTTATTTCATATCCTTGAGATAAAAAAAAACTTGTATCAGCCAACAAATGGTTTTCTGATTCTTTAGACTTTTGAATATCAATACAGACACCAGTTTAAAAAAATCCATTATTAGTTGAGCTCAAGTTGTAAATAAATAAAGTCCTCTGTGTAATTACCAAAAGCTTTTACAAATAAACCAGTCATACTTGGCTCGATCATGGCATAGTATTGAAATAATGGGTGGGCACTTAGGGGTGAATAGTGCTCCAACAATCATCATTTGTTGATCAGGTATTCAGTTAACAGCAATTCAATTAACTACTTTACTTACTTTAATTACATCAGTTTTTATCATTAATCAAGTAATGATAGCGAAAATATTACTGTTTTCAAGTTAGAACTTAACAAATGCTAATATTAACATGCTTACCTATATTTACTTTTACCAGCAAATTATTAACCCCTACAGAATTTAAAAGTATAAACTGATAATGAAAATATTAATTGGTTCAAAGACTAGAAATGACCATCCTGCAAGGAATAGAAGTTCAAAAAGAATTTAGTTTCGGTTTTGTATTTGGCCTTTTCTTGCTTTTAAACGCCCAAAAGTCGTCAAATCTGTCTGTGTCTCTGCCACAGCCTGAGGTCACAAATCTGTGCACTTTTGAACGGGTTAAAACGGAATCATCAGTCCAGTGACAGACTGAAACGTCAGGCAAGAACTCGTTGTTTCCAGTAAATTCTCCAGCTACTCCTATTGTACACACACGCCCCTTTGCATTGTCTGGCTGCTGGTGCAGAAAGATACCAGACACAGCAATGACCGATTGGGAGGATGCATCAGTTTATCAGCTAGATGCAACACATTCAGAAAGTTAAAGTGCCAATAGAGGTTTGTTGAAAATTACACTAAACACTAGGAGTTGTGTGAAAAGTAATGGCACAAACTACTAAACAATGTGCAAGTTGTGAGGAGAGGAGTTCAGTTACCTTCTTCTCCAAAGCGATCATAAATGTCCTTCTTCTTGGCATCACTGAGGACATCATAGGCTTCAGCAATCTCCTTGAATTTATCTTCTGCTCCGGGAGACTTGTTCTTGTCAGGATGGTAGCGCAGGGCCTGTTTTCTGTACGCCTTTTTTATCTCATCTTCGGACGCACCTTTGGCTATTCCTAGCACTTTGTAGTAATCTTTACCCATTACAATGACCAGTCACTTCTTCTTCCACGTCATAAAAACATTATCAACGCAGTTGCTTCAATTTCTGCTCAGTTCCAGCGACACAACCAGCGTGTCCTGTGTGTGCGGGACAGGTTAAACACAGGCTCCACAGCTGTCACTGCTGCGGCTTGTGGCTAGCTAGCGGTCACGGTTAGCTTTCCTCACTTGTCACAGTCACAGCAGACAACTTATAACCCTGCGCCGCGCCCAGAAAAAAATGTCACTTAACTTGAACTACACAACCACATACAACGTGTTCGTACAGGAGTGTCCGAGCTGCTACCGCCGAGCTGGAAACCGAGCGAGGAAACTTCTGGAAGAAGCTGGTGCTGCTGATGTGTGTCATCACTACCGAGCCGAGAGGACTCACTCCCAGCAACTTCCGGCTTCGCTTGAGCCACACTAGACCTCGAGAAGTGGTCAGGTTTGTCTTTAAACCAAAATCTTAAAATGAATTTACTTAACAGAGGCTTTTCCGAATGAAAGCACCTTAGTTTGGTTGTCTAGATTAAATTAACTGCAATGTGCATCAACTATTGACCCTTCTACTCATTTTTGATATGAGTACGCAGGCGCAAGTGCTTCAGCTCTTCCAGCTTTCACTGCTTTTACTGTCAATGCGGCCAGAACTTGCTCAGTTCACACTGTGGGCTGAAATCAGTAATAAAATGCACTTGCTACTTTATAGTGTCCATAGGGCTGGAATAGAAATGTCAGTTATGTTTGGCAACAGATTTTATTAAATTACAATTTCTTGCTTTAAACAAGCAATTTCTGGCATAGCAATCCATCTGAAGGTCAATGATAGACTCACCACAACTAAATGAACAAACAAAAATAACAGTCTCACAACTTTGTCTCCATTTTTCCTGTAATTAATACCAAACCACATTGTGCTTTTCAGGAAATACTTAAGAAATGAAGAAATAGTTGACCTATGAAATAAAATATTTTATTATATTTTTATATGGCATTGTATATTTGTGAGATAATATCAATAAAATCAGAATCAGCATCAACTTATTGGCCAAGTTACAAGTTTATTATGTACAACCAGCTAAAACTAATGTAGCCCAATACAACAGCCTGCAATAAAATCTACCATAATGGAGGTCCTAATGTCATTCAGTCTACCTTGGACAAAATATTAGAAACACCTGTCAGTATAACACAACAGCACCACAGACCTCTGTCTCCAAAATAACCCCAAAGCTGAAAAACAGCTTCAACAAAAACCAAAAATGATACCCTTCATGAAGGTAGGATTTATTGCATGGCTGCTGGATTAAACTGCATTAGTCTCAGTTGATGTACTTAATAAACTGTAGGCTGTTGACACACACAAGGTATACATTTGCACAGTGACTAGAACAAGACAACAAAGCTAAACAAACATGAGCAAACATAAACACACAGCTACTATGTACAGGCATTTATTGTTATTACAGACGGGCTGCACTGAGGCCTCACATGGTTAAAGTAAGTGTTCATGGGTGTGTTGGTGTGTGGAGAGAAACTCTCCTTGTGCCTGGTTGTTCACTGGTTGGACTGGTTGTAAAAGTGCTCTGTAGTGCCCACTGGAGGTGACAAATTGAAATAAGTTATATCCAGAGTGTGACTTGTCTGCAATGATTTACCCAGCCTGTTTCCTGACTCAGGAGGTCCACAAGTGCTGGAGGGTGGGCAGGTTGACATCAGTAATCGTGTTTTTAATCAGAACTACAGACTCCAGCGTGTTCACAACATTAATTGTGACACGGTTTCACCAAAAAAATGAACAAAAAGTCTCATATAGGTGATATCTTTTATAGAAGAGAGGGTAAAACAGAGTTTCATGAATGAAATTTTACAATAAATGATTAGAAATTATTTAAATTTGTTTTTATACTTAAAACTTGTTTATATATAAAGTAATACATTTATGAACAACCATCCAAAATTTATTTTATTGGCCTAAATTTAACCCTTCTTTTAATGTCAAGCTTTTAAGTACATTAGGAATGACAGGGCATTTTAAAGTGTCACCACATACATTTCTACTGGAGAGTAAAGGGGACTCTGACCGCAGCACTCTGAGGATCACTGATCCCATTGAGCTCCATGTTGTAGCCTCATATCAGATCTAACTGTTACGACCTTTGAAAGTTGAACTTCAGCATGTGTTTGAGATTTTTGTTCACATTCATGTTAATGTCTCTGATAATCAATATGAGGAGGATTAGTGTTCGCAGAGGGATTTTTGTAACACAAAAGTAAAAAATGATCTTGGAATGCAAACAGTGATACCGCTGCTTGCTGCTGGCTTGGGCTACTGGTTATAAATAGACCACAGAATATGGATATGCAGTTGGCTGTGTACAATGATTGAGTTGACCCCGTGCGATGAAAGGCATCTCTGATCTTCTCCCAATCAGCCTGTTCTACACCCTCCTCCTCCCACCACAAACCTCCCTGAAGTATTTTGGAAATGATGTTGCTCATTCAGCGCACAAACCTTGAACCACCACACAGGCACTGAAATAAACATGTTTGTCTTTGTTCTGGAGGTCAGGAAGAGAAAAGAATACCAGCCTCACAGGTGGTCTGGCAGGAGGGAGGGTGGTGGTGGTGGTGGTGGGGGGTGGAGGGGGTGTTGGCATGTGGAGGTCTTTCATCCCGTGGATCAGGCTTTTAATGGAGCCCGTCACTGCGTAACCAAGCGAGGAGCAGAGCAGACAAGAGATGTGTCTTATAGGTCTAATGAGAGCACACTGGCATCTGACACTGGGTAGGGCCGTATGTGGCTTCCCAAGGTTACCAAGCCGCTACAGAGCAAATCAGGCGACTTATATTTAGCCTTGCAAATGGCGCGCTATGGATTATGTCTTAGGGCTCTCCAGTTTCGTCTTCGGTGCGTTTTGTTGCATGAAGGGGTGGTGGGTGGGGGGTTGTGGATCATGAAGAGGCTGCTATTCAGGTGAGGAGCAGGTTCACTTCATGTTCCAGCTCTCCTGCTGCTCCTCCTCACTGTCACTTTCCAACACTCTCTCTAACATACATACACTCCATCTGGGGGGGAAAAAAAGTGTTTATGATCTCACATATTTCCGTCACTCTTCCTCTGGAGCTGAAGGGCTATTCCGAGAGTCCAAAAGACACCAAAGAAGACACACTTCAGCTGGACAGGCAGTTCTGTTGAGGGAAGAGCAGGGAGCTGCTGTGTTTCACCAGTGGAGGACACCACAGATTATTTCAACAGGCTACTGAGGGTTGGGATCAAACATTATCATGGATGTTCTCGCCTTAGAGGCAAAGACTGTGACTGGAACAGAAACCGAGAAGAAATCTACCCCAAGGCCAAAACCGAAACCTCCCAAAAAGCCCAAAAGGACAGTTTACTTTGAGGTGGAGATCTTGGACAAAAAGACCAAGGAGAAACTCTTGTTGCTGGATAAGGTGAGTGTCCGCATGATTGAGGGTTTCTGATTACACTCACCTTTTATATTGACCATAATGATTTTAGAAGACTAATTATACCCTGTGATTATAGATGTTTAAGTCTTGTACAAAAGTCACCAAAAGCTGCTTGAGAACTAAGATTTTATGATAAACGACTACATTTCATCACCTCGCAGTTACATGATTTAAAACATCTTACGTCTGTTCTAAAAGTAGCACAAGCAAAGACTGCGATTGCTTTGCAGTGAAGTCAGAGGAAACGTGTTTGTTGTAGCTCAAGAAGCACAGAGTCATCACTATCAGCAGACAGGGTAATTTTACAGATAATCATCTACTTCACACGCGGCCTGGTCAAGTGCAGCCATTATCAGTTACGTTTCTATTGAGCGAGGGTTGCAGTTAGGAGGTGAGAATTCCCTCTTCATCTGACTGGAATTTTCTGTTCCAGCTACAGTACGTGCCATGTGCTGCACCAGGGCCAACAGGCGAGCGAGCAGGCAGACACACATACATATGATTAGCAGCTTGTGCAAATGTGCAGAGTCGTGTCAAAAACAAGAGGGATTGCGTTGCAGATGAAAAAGGCTCAATGCAAGTCTGACAAATTCCAAAACAAATGAAAACTTCTGCAAGGAAGTAATACTGGTGACTTCTGCTCTTGTATATCTAGTCGTAAATTGACTTGTAAATGTCAGCATGGCGTACTACTGTTGCTGATACCATCTTGAGTATGGCTTATTTTTACATTTTGATTTCAGGTGGAGCCAACTGCCACTATTTTGGATATTAAAGCTTTGTTTCATAAATCATGTGAGTAAATTTAAGAAATGAAGACATTTTCATTTACAGTGAAAGCCAAACAAAACAAACAAAAGCCATGAGTGAAGTCCCTTTTCCATTTCAACAGATCCAAAGTGGTATCCAGCCAGACAATCCCTGCGCTTGGATCCCAGTATGTGTGCTTTTCACCATAAATTCTGCAACTCTGTTGAACGATAAGTGTGGTTGTGAACTTATGTGATGCTGTCTGGTCTCTTCTGTCATGTTTCTCAGAGGCCAAGTGTCTCAGGGATGAGGACGTCCTCCAGACACTCCCTGTGGGAACCACAGCCAGCTTCTACTTCACTGACCTGGGACCCCAGCTCACATGGGGAACTGTGAGTGCAATGTATATTAGAACTGTACAGTGGTGTTGCATGTGTTAGTCGATGCTTTACATTGCTGTGAGCTATTATCAAAGTATACTATGTGTATTTGATTTATTCACACCTTCCTTTGGTATCTGGTAATAAAAGTCCACTGGGCCTTGCCAAGATTTGAGTGTGTCTTAATTCAGTTTTGAGTGTGTGTGTTTTGATCTGATGGATGCTTCAACGTTCAAGATCTGATTCTCTGAACATCAACGTTTATATTGCATGAAACTGCGTGATTACCCATGGTCCTTTTTGCATGTTTTTTTTTCTGGGTATGATTTAGCTAGCCTACAACAAACTAGTTCAAGAATTCAGTGTTTGTTTTTATCAGATCACTGGCAGGGAAAGAGGATTGCTTTTCAAAACGGTCTGCAGAGTGTGATTTGCAGTCAGAGGATTAAAAGCATGCAAAACCACTGGTATGGTCTTTGAGTTTGGATCCAAGTACATGTGCTTGTATTTTAAATATAAACACACGCTCTCTCACCCACTCAATAACTCTTGAATATAAATGTCAATGCACAGTGACAGATAGAGGTGATTTGCTGTGGTTCGTTTTTCTCTCACCTCCCGCTCGGCCTGTCCTCTGTCCCAGGATATATAATCTCATGGCCCCATTTCTCCCCAAGGTGTTTATCCCCATGACCTCTCACTTGCCTTTCACTGCACCTCTTTACTCAACCTTGCCCACCCACTCTCTACATACCCTGTCCTTACCAACCCTGACACAACCCCCAGCGCCCTGCCAGGCTTTATGCCAGTGTGGGTGGAGGGGCATGAAAGCGCCACAGCTGAGATCACCAGTAGCTATTGGTCAGGCATGTTGAGCCTGGCTCTCTGCTCACGGTGCTGATTCAGGGATCGATTTCACTGTCAGCTGTGCTGCTTCGCTTGATCGTATCATTTGTGGAAAGCTGTTTTTACAAGCTGTCTTAGTGTCTCATTTGCCCCATGGGCACATGTTAAATATTATTATTGCTGTAGTGAATGGTCCTGAGGAGAAGTAGATAGACTTGTTTTTGCTTCAAGATACTGGTGTCAATTGCATGTTCTCCCTTTGGTGGTGGTGGTGGTGGTGGTGGTGGGGGGGGGGGGTTTAGACCAGGAAGTGCTGGTTTAACTGGTTTAGTGCTGGTGGGAGAAATGATTATAATTTTAGTGGTTAGAGCGACGTTTTGCACTTCTCATGAATCTAGTTGCAAATCAAGAAAAAACTAAATTAAAAACACTTGTGTTTTCTCTACTCACTCCAGGTGTTCCTGACGGAGTGTGCAGGTCCACTGATCATCTACTTAATGTTCTACTTCCGCCTCCCCTTCATCTACTCCCCAAAATATGACTTCACCAGCAGCAAGCAGTGGATCGTACAGTGAGTGTCAGCTTGCTTATGTTTTCGGGGATCTGTTGTTGCGATGTCGCTGCTGTGTATCACACAATCCCAGGCTTTGCACAAATGCCCCCTCAACATGACAAACGGTTGTGCAGCTTATTGCTGTGTTGACACTGAGTCAGGGCCAAGTGTAATGGACTGCAGCGGGGCAATGTATGAATCATAGCTAAATATGTAAGTGCACGTTTGTGTGTGTGTGTGTGTGTGTGTGTGTGTGTGTGTGTGT